>NC_041386.1:393853074-393889367 GCF_002162155.2 Triticum dicoccoides
AAATTTGATGGGTAGGGATGTGGTTGGAGGAAGAAATTCTGAAACGCCTAATGAAAATTTCACTGCAAAACTTGAAACTTGGGTGGGGGAAACACACAATGTAGACGAAGCGCGTAAAATACTTGTGTGCGAGAAAACAGAAACTTGGCAGATCCTGTCTCCAAAGAATGTACACGTGTAGTTGATTTTTTCGGTCAATGGTACTCCTGGTTTATTAGGAAACACCGCATAGGTAATTGAATTATGGATCGTTAACGCAAAAAACGCAGACGGGTACGACATAGAAACTATGTGTTTTGTGATCTTCTAATGATTAACGCAAAAAAAAAATGCACACGGGCACACATGCTAATAAATGCTCAAAGCCCTCAAAGGATGCTCTTACCGACATTGTATGTTAATACTACAAACTTAAAGTACTACTGGTAATTTTGTCTAATACTACAAACTTAAACTACTTCGCACATGCTGCCATCAGGGCATGCTGGCCAGATGCTGGCGTTCTCCGTCCCGGCCTTGTAGGCGGAAGCCCATCATGCTTCGATCTCCGCCAAGCTCTCCTCACCACGGCGTGCAGTCTCTTCTTTCTTGTGGTGGAGGGACTCTCTTTTCTTGACTGCTTTCTTCCTTTTCCGCTCCTTCTGTGCGGCTTTGGCCGCCTCTAGATCCACCACCCATTCGGCCATGGCAGCCTCAAAGTCCGCCCATGTAACTATGTGGCCACTAGCGGTGATGAACTCAGCGCGGCGAGATGCCATCACTTCCTTACCATGTGTGCGGTCGTGGGCGGCGAGGAACGCGGCACGACGGGATGATCGCTTCCTTACCAATTACTGTGCGCCGCGGTGCCATGGACGATGCCTGGAGAGAGCTCTGAGACGGAGGGGCCGGGCAGCCGTACAATGCGGTGGTATTCAAGAGCTCAACGACAAAGACAACATAAATTTGGCTTCCCATACAATTTTGCTCGTTCATTATCGCACACGGTTCATCTCCATCGCTTCCAGAAATAGTGTGCGCTGAGCCTATTGTGTGTTGCGTTATGATTGACCGGAACCCTAGCCACACAGGTCGCGCATGTGCACCGTAGGATGCGCCACGATTGAACGGCAATCCACGTCCCTCACATCACACCTGTGCAGCTGTAGCAGGATTGGATTTATATGTGCTAAATGCCTAGAAAATGCACATAATCCCCTAAATATGGTAAACGAGCCCGGAAAAATGCTAAATTTGAAGACGGTGATTTGCAGGGTGTATGTTCATCGTAGAAAAAAACTCCAGGGAAAAGAACGAAGAAAATTTGGATTCCCCTTCAATCTTGGTGATTTCCCTCTCGAAAGCATGGAACTTCTTTGGTGATGGTTCGTTTATGAAGGGCGTGCATGACGACATAAGCCAAAGCTTCTCAAATTTTTACTAGGGAATGGTGAGGTCATACCATGTCACACCATGCCAGGCATCATGTTTTTCAAGCATTTATTTCATTTTTCTATAGTTGAAAACCCAATAAACAAACTTTTGTGGTTGACTATTGCCACACATTTCATTGAAATATCTGTCCATTCCTTGTAAAAGGCACGAGAATTTACTAAATGGCACAAGCATGGTTTTCCAAGCCGTTCTTGTGCATCCTTTCATGCATCGATTGTCTGAACTTGAATTATGTGCATTAATGCCTAGGAAATGCACATAATCCGCTAAATATGGTAAATGAACCCGGAAAAGTGCCAAATTTGAACACGATGATTTGCAGGGTATATGTTCATCATAGAAAAAAACTCATGGAAAAAGGACAAAGGAAATTTGGACCCCCTTCAATCTTGGTGATTTCCCCCTCAAAACCATGAAACTTCCTTGGTGATGGTTCGATTTATGAAAGGCGTGCATCAAGACATAAGGAAAATATTCTCCAATTTTTACCAGGGCACGGTGAGGCCATACCATGGCACCACGCCAGGCGTCATGTTTTCCAACCATTTATTTCATTTTTTGTATAGTTATTAACCTAGTAAACGACGCGTTTATGGTTAACTATTGCCACACATTTCCTTGAAATATCTGCCCATTCCTTGTAAAAGGCATGAGAATATACTAAATAACATGAGCATTTTCTAGACCATTCTTGTGCACCTTTTCATGCACCGATTTTTTGAATTTGAATTATGTGCATTAATGCCTAGAAAATGCACATAATCCCATAAATATGGTAAATGAGCCCAGAAAAATGTCAAATTTGAACACGTTGCATTTGAGGTGGTATGTTGATCTTGGAAAAAAACTGAATGACAAACTAGACAGAAATTTGGATTCCCCTTCAATCTTGGTGATTTCCCTCTCGAAAGCATGGAACTTCCTCGGTGATGGTTCAATTTATGAAGGGCATGCATGATGACATAAGCCAAACCTTCTCAAATTTTTACCAGGGAATGGTGAGGTCATTCCATGGCACCATGCAAGGCGTCATGTTTTTGAAGCATTTATTTCATTTGTTCTATAGTAGAAAACCCAATAAATAAGCATTTGTGGTTGACTATTGCCACACATTTCATCAAAATATCTGTCCATTCCTTGTAAAAGGCATGAGAATTTACTAAATGGCACGAGCATGGTTTTCCAGGCCGTTCTTGTGCACCCTTTCGTGCACTAATTGTTTGAACTTGAATTATGTGCATCGATGCCTAGGAAATGCACATAATCCCCTAAATATGGCAAATGAACCCGGAAAAGTGCCAAATTTGAACACGCTGATTTGGAGGGTGTATGTTCATCGTAGAAAAAAACTCATGGACAAAGGACAAAGGCAATTTGGACCCCCTTCAATCTTGGTGATTCCTCCTCAAAACCATGAAACTTCCTTGGTGATGGTTCGATTTATGAAAGGCATGCATAACGACATAAAGAAAAAATTCTCAATTTTTTACCAGGGCACGATGAGGCCATACCATGGCACCACACCAGGCGTCATGATTTCGAAGCATGTATTTCATATTTGTATAGTTATTAACCCAGTAAACGACACATTTATGGTTGACTATTGCCACACATTTCCTTGAAATATCTACCCATTCGTTGTAAAAGGCATGAGAATGTACTAAATAGCACGAGCATGGTTTTGCCGACCGTTCTTGTGCACCTTTTCATGCACCGATTGTTCGAATTTGAATTACATGCATAATTAATGCCTAGAAAATGCACATAATCCCCTAAATATGGTAAATGATCCCGGAAAAATGTCAAATTTGAACACGTTGCATTTGAGGCGGTATGTTGATCGCTGGAAAAAAACTGAATGACAAACTAGGACGGAAATTTGGATTCCCCTTCAATCTTGGTGATTTCCCTCTCGAAAGCATTGAACTTCCTCGGTGATGGTTCGATTTATGAAGGGCGTGCATGACGACATAAATCAAACCTTCTCAGCTTTTAACCAGGGCACAGTGAGGCCATACCATGGCACCATGCCAGGCTCATGTTTTTCAAGCACATATTTCATTGTTCTATAGTTGATAACCCAGTAAATGACACGTTTGTGGTTGACTATTGCCACACATTCCCTTGAAATCTCTGCCCATTCCTTGTAAAAGGCCTGAGAATTTACTAAATACCACGAGTATGGTTTTTCCAGGCTGTTCTTGTGCACCTTTTCAAGCACCAATTGTTTGAATTTGAATTATGTACATTAATGCCTACAAAATGCACATAATCCCCTAAATATTGTAAATGAACCCGGAAAAGTGTCAAATTTGAAGACGGTGATTAGCAGGGTTTATGTCATCGTAGAAAAAAACTCATGGATGATGGACAAAGGAGATTTGGATTCCCATTCAATCTCGGTGATTTACTATCGCACACAATGCATCTCCATCGCCTCTGCAAACCGTGTGTGTTCACTCACACATGCAAAAGGAAAAATAAAACCCTCGCCCACTTCATCCGCACCCATTCACCACGGACTCCTCCACAACTCCCCACCTCATCAACTTCTACCGCGGCAGCCACCCTAAGCTTGACGGTTGTTGTCGACGGTCGTAGGTCACACTCCAAACGGCACGGGATTTTGCCCCTACCGCTTTCTGCCGCCTATCTGCACCGACATTCTAGACTCTAGTCGACTGGGGTTTTCTGCGGGATTGGGCCGAGGAATTTTCTCATGGAGAAGGTAATAAATTTAGCAAAATATTCACTCATCTCTTATCATAGTCCGTCCGTCGCTGTTAATCAACCGGAGGAAATCGCCGTGGAATCATTTTTGTTCTAGCTGATTCATGGGTGTTCATTCATGTGTCCACAGTGCAAGCACAAATCAGGCAAGTGTGGTCGTGGCCAGTCGGAAATGAAGTTCTATCTCACCATTCCGGATGACTTCAAGGAGTGCTCGGTGTTGGGGAACGAATGCAATTTCTAAATTTTCCTACGAACACGCAAGGTCTATCTAGGATATGCATAGCAACGAGAGGGGAAGAGTGTGTCTACGTACCCTCGTAGACCGAAAGCGGAAGCGTTAGATTAACGCGGTTGATGTAGTCGAGCGTCTTCGTGATCCAACCAATCAAGTACCGAACGTATGTCACCTCCAAGTTCAGCACACGTTCAGCTCGATGACGTCCCTCGAACTCTTGATCCAGCAGAGGGTCGAGGGAGAGTTCCGTCAGCATGGTGGTGTGGTGACGGTGATGGTGATGTGATTCGCGCAGGGCTTCGCCTAAGCACTACGACACTATGACCGAAGGAGTAAACTATGGAGGGGGGCACCGCACACGGCTAAGAGAACAATTGATGTGCTTTGCGGTGCCCCCTGCCCCCGTATATAAAGGAGGAGGGGAGGAGGCCGGCCACAAGGGGCGCGCTAAGGAGAGGGGAGTCCTACTAGGACTCTAGTCCTAGTAGGATTCGCCCCCCTTTTTTTCCTTCTATCGGAGGGGGAAGAGGGGAAGGAGAGGGAGTAGGAGAAGGAAAGTGGGGTGGCGCCCCCTTCCACAGTCCAATTCTGCCTCCTCCCTTGGGGGGGGGCGCACCAGCCCCTTGTGGGCTGGTTAGCCTCCCTCCTATGGCCCATATCTTTCTCGGGGGGTTCCGGTAACCCCTCCGGTACTCCAGTATGTACCCGATACACTTCGGAACCCTTCTGGTGTTCGAATACTACCATCCAATATATCATCCTTTACCTCTCGAACATTTCGAGACTCCTCGTCATGTCCATGATCTCATCCAGAACTCCGAACAAACTTCAGTCACCAAAACACATAACTCATAAATACAAATCGTCATCGAACGTTAAGCGTGCGGACCCTACGAGTTTGAGAACTATGTAGACATGACCGAGACACCTCTCCAGTCAATAACCAATAGCGGAACCTGGATGCTCATATTGGTTCCCACATATTCTACGAAGATATTTATCGGTCGAACTGTTATGACAACATACGTTATTCCCTTTGTCATCGGTATGTTACTTGCCCAAGATTCGATCGTCGGTATCTCCATACCTAGTTCAATCTCATTACTGGGAAGTCTCTTTACTCATTCCATAATGCATCATCCTGCAACTAACTCATTAGTCACATTGCATGCAAGGCTTATTATGATGTGCATTACCGAGAGGGCCCAGAGATACCTCTCTGATAGTCGGAGTGAAAAATCCTAATCTCGATCTATGCCAACCCAACAAACACCTTTGGAGACACATGTAGAGCATCTTTATAATCACCTAGTTACGTTGTGACATTTGAGAGCACACAAGGTGTTCCTCTGGTATTCGGGAGCTGCATAATCTCATAGTCAAAGGAATATGTATAAGTCATGAAGAAAGCAATAGCAATAAAACTTAATGATCATTATGATAAGCTAACGGATGGGTCTTTTCCATCACATCATTCTCCTAATGATGTGATCCCATTCATCAAATGACAACACATGTATATGGTTAGGAAACTTAACCATCGTTGATTACCGAGCTAGTCTAGGAGAGGCTTACTAGGGACACTGTGTTTTTGTCTATGTATCCACACATGTATCAAGTTTCCAGTTAATACAATTCTAGCATGAATAATAAATGTTTATCATGATATAAGGAAATATAAATAACAACTTTATTATTGCCTCTAGGGCATATTTCCTTCAGTCTCCCACTTGCACTAGAGTCAATAATCTAGTTCACATCACCATGTGATTTAACACCAATAGTTCACATCACCATGTGACCAACACCCAAAGGGTTTACTAGAGTCAATAATCTAGTTCACATCACGATGTGATTAACACCCAGAGAGTACTAAGGTGTGATCATGTTTTGCTTGTGAGAGAAGTTTAGTCAACGGGTCTGCCACGTTCAGACCCGTATGTACTTTGCAAATTTCTATGTCTAAATGCTCTCCATGGAGCTACTCTAGCTAATTGCTCCCACTTTTAATATGTATCCAGATTGAGACTCAGATTCATCCAGATCAGTGTTAAAGTTTGCATCGATGTAACTATTTACGATGAACTCTTTATCACCTCCATAACTGAGAAATATTTCTTTAGTCCTCTAAGGATAATTTTGACCCCTGTCCGGTGATCTACTCCTGGATCACTATTCTTCCCCTTTGCCAAACTCATGGCAAGGTACACAATAGGTCTGGTATACAACATGGCATACTTTATAGAACCTATGGCTGAGGCATAGGGAATGACTTTCATTCTCACTCTATCTTCTGCCGTGGTCGGGTTTTGAGTCTTACTCAACTTGATACCTTACATCTCAGGCAAGAACTCATTCTTTGACTGATCCATTTTGAACTCCTTCAAAATCTTATCAAGGTATTTACTCATTGAAAGTCTTATCAAGCATCTTGATTTATCTTTATAGATCTTGATGCCCAATATGTAAGTAGCTTCACCGAGGTCTTTCTTTGAAAAACTCCTTTCAAACACTCCTTTATGCTTTCCAAAAAATTCTACATCATTTTTGATCAACAATATGTCATTCCCATATACCTATCAGAAAGGCTGTAGTGCTCCCACTCACTTTCTTGTAAATACAAGCTTCACCGCAAGTCTGTATAAAACTATATGCTTTGATCAACTAATCAAAGCGTATATTCCAACTCCGAGATGCTTGCACTAGTCCATAGATGGATCGCTGGAGCTTGCAGACTTTGTTAGCACCTTTAGGATTGAAAAAACCTTCTGGTTGCATCATATACAACTCTTCTTTAATAAATCCATTAAGGAATACAATTTTGACATCCATTTGCCAGATTTCATAAAATGCGACAACTGCTAACATGATTCGGATAGACTTTTAAGCATCGATAAGAGTGAGAAAATCTCATCATAATCAACACCTTGAACTTGTTGAAAACCTTTTGCGACAATTTGAGCTTTGTAGATAGTAACACTGCTATCAGCGTCTGTCTTCCTCTTGAAGATCCATTTATTCTCAATGGCTCAACGATCATCGGGCAAGTCAATCAAAATCCATACTTTGTTCTCATACATGGATCTTGTCGGTGTCAAAACCGGCGGATCTCGGGTAGGGGGTCCCGAACTGTGCGTCTAGGCCGGATGGTAACAGGAGACAAGGGACACGAAGTTTTACCCAGGTTTGGGCCCTCTTGATGGAGGTAAAACCCTATGTCCTACTTGATTAATATTGATGATATGGGTAGTACAAGAGTAGATCTACCACGAGATCGAGGAGGCTAAACCCTAGAAGCTAGCCTATGGTATGATCGTTGATGTGTATGTTGTCCTACGGACTAAAACCCTCCGGTTTATATAGACACCGGGTAGGGTTAGGGTTACATAGAGTCGGTTACAATGGTAGGAGATCTGCATATCCTATCGCCAAGCTTGCCTTCCACGCCAAGGAAAATCCCTCCCAAACACGGGACGAAGTCTTCAATCTTGTATCTTCATAATCCAGGAGTCCGGCTAAAGGTATAGTCCGGCCATCTGGACACCCCCTAATCCAGGACTCCCTCAGTAGCCCCTGAACCAGGCTTCAATGACGACGAGTCCGGCGCGCATATTGTCTTCGGGAGTGCAAGGCAGGTTCCTGCTCCAAGTACTTCATAGAAGATTTTGAACACAAAGATAGTGTCTAGCTCTGAAAAATAAGTTTCCACATATTGCCATAGAGAGAATACTATTTACACAAATCTAATCTGCTGACGTATTCCATAGTATGAGATCACACCACGGCCAAGCTTTTATTCAAACCGTTTTACTGTCCCATCTCAGCGCGTTATGCGAGGCGGTTTCCTTGGCACGTCTTGTTGAAGCAGAGATCGTGTCCCCTTATTTCAGGATTCTCATCAATAGGGCGTGGGTAACCCAATCGCGCCATCGATTACGGCACTTGGAGATAAGCGAGTTTTGCCAGGCTGGTGGGGACATGTAGTTGCGTCCACCCATATAAGGGGATAAAGATCCACCTTTTCACCTACGCCTTCTTCCTCCTTCGCCTATCCATTCTTGCGCACTCGAGCTCCAGTGCCCAAGTCCGCACTCCCCACCTCAACCTTCTCCTGCCATGTCCGGAGCGGGAGGCAAGTGGATGGTCTCCTCCGTCATGGAGGGACATATCAAAAAGCTGAGGAAGGTCGGATACCTGTCTAACGACATCACGTACCAGCTCCCCGAGAAGGGGCAGCTCATCCCCACCCCTAGGCCCCATGAGAGGGTGGTGTTTCTCCCCCATTTCCTCCGCGGACTGAGCATCCCTCTCCACCCATTTGTCCGGGGGCTCATGTTCTACTATGGCCTGGATTTCCATGATCTGGCCCCGAACTTCGTCCTCAACATCTCGGTGTTTATCATCGTGTGCGAGGCCTTCCTCCGCATCCGCCCCCATTTCGGCCTATGGCTCAAGACTTTCAATGTCAAGCCGAAGGTGGTGCGTGGCAGCCAAGCGGAGTGCGGAGGCACCATGGTGGGTAAGATGGCCAACGTCCTATGGCTCGAGGGCTCCTTTGTGGAGACCCTGAAGGGGTGGCAATCGGGGTGGTTTTACATCACCGAGCCGCGCGACGCCGAATGGGTCGCACCCCCCGAGTTCCGGTCCGGACCCCCAATGCGGCTCACGTCCTGGAAAGAGACGGGCCTGTCGTGGGGTAAAAAAGGAGAGCTGACCAGACTCCAAACATGCGTCAAAACCCTGGTGGACAAGAAGCTCAAACTTGTCAACGTAGTCCAGGTTATGCTCATCTGCTTGATCCTCCCATGCCAACAACGGGCTTTCAACCTGTGGGAGTTCGACCCAGCGCGGCACCAAACTCTGAGCAGGCTCTTCGACAGGACGTACGAAGATGCCTGGAAGGTGCTTTTCAAGGGCACCGAGGCTCCCGCATTCACTACTGAGGATCGCGGATTTAGTGCGCAGCGTCATGCTCTCGCGGTAAGCTGTTTTTTTTATTTTACAGGGTATCAATTTTTCATAGTTTGACTCTATGCGGTATCTAACCTCCCTTTCCTTTGACAGGATTGGCAGGTGATGTCCGAAAAGATCAACTGTCCGGCCCCTTTGCCCGAAGGCCCAGCAGATGCTCGCTTGGCGAGGCTGCTGGTTCCGGCACCCTATGTGGTGCCGGAGAAGAAGGTCAAGAAGAAGGCCACGGGGACTCGAAAGAGTGCCCGACGCCTGAAGGTGTCGGATTCGTCATCCGACGAATCCAAGACGCACTCCTCCCGTGAAGACAAGGAGGAGGAAGAAGAGACCCCTCCCCCTCCAGCGGGGGAAGGGAAGAAAAGGAAGGCCGCCCCAACTGGGAGGCCGAAGGGTCCAAGAAGGGGAAAACCCTTCCTCCGGACTGCTCCACCGACGCCGACGGCGGCGGAGAGGAGTGGGCGCCTAGGGCCAAGCCCCTGGCAAAATCGTAAGTATCCGGTACCAGAGTAATTCATAGCATTCGTTTATTGCACAACTTTCCCTAACGTCGAATATGTTTATGCAGCCCATCCAAAGACCGGCTCGACGCGTCGTCGAGTGGCTCACTGGACTCGTCGGATGTGAACTCGCTCCCGACGGCTTCCTCCCCCCGCCCTACGGATGACACCGAAGTGTTGTCTCCACAGTTTCCAAGCCGGGAGGAGGTGGTCCTAGAGGCGCCGCAAGGTGACCTCCCGGACTCTAGGAGTAAAGGGGATGAAACCCCCCAGGGCTCCAAGTCCGGCTCAAGGCCAGACACCGCTCCAGAACCTTCAAAGGTTCCAGAGTCCGGCGGGGGACCTCCTTCCAAGAGGAGCAAGTCCACCGTGCCGGCGGCCTCCGTCCAACCGGAGGCGCCGGACAATATGTTGGAGGCGCTCCAAGGCGCCTCCATCGACGAGGAGCACCGCACTATTATGAGTGCGGCGGTCCAGAAGGTTCAGTCCACCAAAAACGGACTGACTGAAGCTTGTACTAGCCTTTTGACAGGCTTTGAGGTAAGTAAAGAAAGTGTAAATAATAGTACCGCATAGACAGTATCCCCTGATGCTCTGTTTGGCGTTCGGGAAGAAAAGCCGAATAGAGGATCAAATAGAATTCGCAGGAGTCTAACAAAAATGAGTCAATATGCATGTGCAGGCTACCCTGCTTGTGTCCGCCGCACTGACTGCGGAAGTGGACACACTAAAGCAGGACCTCGAAAGGTCCGAGCAAGAGCTCGAGCGTGCCAAGAAGCAGCTCGAGGACAATGAAGGTAAGAAATACCTTGTTAAATATATATATATATATATATATATATATATATATATATAAAGGTGCAATTGCAAAAAATGACAGGATTATCGTGGCTATTGTAGGGGCCACGTCTGAGGTGGCGACCCTTAAGCAAGCGTTGGATGAGGCCGAGAAGAGGGCAGCCTCGGAGCGCACAGAACGGGAGAAGTATGAGGCCGAAGTTGGCAAGGTGCGACAAGAGCTCCAGGCTCTCATGGAAAAGCATGAGAGTTTGGAGCTTGACTCAAAGACGCGAGCGTCCGAGCTCGCGTTGGCTATTGAAAATGCCAAGTCTGCCAAGGCCGAATCCCAGAAGACCCTCCAGGAGTTGGATGAGGTGAAGAAGATAGCAGCGGGTAAGGCATTCTTTATGCAAAGCAAACACATAAACGTGAGTTACTTGTTACTTACCCGAATTTGGAGCTCTCCAGGAGCGTTCGCAGATCTTCCCCGGAGTGTATCCGAAGCCGCTGCATTCTATCGAGCCGAGGAGGGCAGCTCGATGGAGAAGGTGTTCTGGTCTCAGTACGCTGAGGCCGGACACCCCGTGCCCCTGAGCGACCAGCTGAAGCAACTGGTCGAGCTCCACAAGGCGGCCGAACAGGCCATGAAGGGCCTCATTGTTCGGCTATGGCCTGGAGGGGCCCTGCCTGGCAGCTATTTCGGGCTGGTGCGGCGGTTGGTGGAGGCATGTCCAAGGCTTCAAGTCATCAAGCGCTCCGTCTGCATTGAAGGTGCCCGTAGGGCCCTTGCCCGTGCTAATGTGCATTGGGGCAAGATGGATGCTGAGAAGCTGGTGAAGGATGGGCCACCGCCGGGGAAAGAGCATCGCAAGCCCGAGAATTACTATAAGGATGTTCTGAAGGGTGCCCGCCTTGTGGCGGATGAATGTTCTATGGATGTAATTTTTGAGTAAAACTCGCTCGTTTTGTCCTGCGCTGAAAACTTGTTCATATGCGCTAAGCAATGCTATTTGAATTTAAAATATTACCTTCTGTGCGGCTGTTTATCAATTCTGAGAGATAGCGAGTCGTCGGCTTCTGCCCCTGTGCCGCTAGTGCTGGGGTGTTTGGGGATAAACCTGAGCGCTCTTTTTCCCATGTTTGGGTCCTTCGAGGGAGGCGCTCAGCCCAACGAACAAGGCAATCAGACTATAATGCGTGAACACTCTCACTTAGCCATAGAATTCTATAATTTTAAATTTTGGCGAAGCCCCTGGTATTCGGAAGACCGAGTTTGGGGCGCTATCCATGCCTTGGCCGGACAGAGCCGGCTCCTCGCCCTAAGCGGCATAAGTCTTTAGGGACTTGAAAAAACCTCTCGAACAGCGACCAGCTCTCGCTTCATCATGACAGTCAATTTTAGCTTTCTCCACTGAGGTGCTCGACCCAGCTCAACCGGGGCACAATCGCAGTGGTTCTCCTAGTGCTACCTTAGCCGATATAGCAGAACGTAAGGAACCAAAACATAGGAGACGGGCAAACCCAACTATTGACCCGAGACATGATTCGGAGCCGATGCATATAAGGCTATAAGTTTGCGGTGCCGCACTTGTTAAAGTGTTCAGACTTCTCACACTATATTGAGGGGTACTAAAGCCCCTGGTGTATTTTGGCCGTACCAACGTGTACGGGTGCAACATGTCATTAAGGAACATATATAAAGAAAAAAAAAGGTAATGCAAAAATAGACGAAAGATGTGCATTGTTTATTAAAAAGGGCTGCGATCAAAGCAGAACGATACAAATAATGCGATAAGTGGAAGGTTGGACTAGTTAACATGTCCATTCCAGGGGCAAGCTGCGGAATAGTATGCGGAACGGGTATACTGCTTGTGATAGAGACCACCTGGGAGTTCCGTAGTGCGGCGTGGCTTGTCTGCTTCCCTGGTTCTTGCATCGTTTTGTGCGACAATTGAACTGCCGAATAGGCCTTCCGAAGGATGAAGTCCTGAAAGTAAGAGAAAATTAAAAAATCGGCAGCCCCTGGTACAGTTTAAGCCGTGTTTTGGGCGCGCCGTGATGGTGCCCCTCCCCCTGTGCCCATGGTATCTCTAGAGCGTAGTTATGTACGCGAAGTACTGGCGTCGCCTTTTTGCGAGGGTTGGGGTTGGGGCCGCATTGCTACGCCTGCTCGGATCGTGCCAGGCGGTCTTGTTGTAGGTTACTCCGGGCGCGCTTGACGGTGTCTGGTCGTTTAGTGGCTGGACTGGGGAACTTCCTGGAGAGGCTGCTTTGAACTTCCGCTGCAAGGGCCGCCATGTGCTCCTCCATTCGGAGGGAGCACTCGGTGTCTCCATTGACCGTAATTACTCCTCGAGGGACTGGCATCTTGAGCTTAAGGTATGCATAATGCGGTACCGCATTGAACTTAGCGAATGTGGTTCGCCCGAGCAGTGCATGATAGCCACTGCGAAACGGGACTATGTCAAAGATTAACTCTTCGCTTCGGAAATTATCCGGAGATCCGAAGACCACTTCAAGTGTGACTGAGCTTGTACAGTTGGCCTCTACACCTGGTATTACGCCTTTAAAGGTCGTTTTGGTGGGATTAATCCTCGAGGGATCTATGCCCATTTTTCGCACTGTATCCTGGTAAAGCAGGTTCAGGCTACTGCCACCGTCCATAAGGACTCTAGTGAGATGAAATCCGTCAATAATTGGGTCAAGAACCAATGCGGTGAATCCGCCATGATGGATGCTAGTGGGATGGTCCCTTCAATCAAAGGTGATCGGGCAGGAGGACCTTGGGTTGAACTTTGGGGCGACTGGCTCTACCACGTATACGTCCCTTAACGCACGCTTTCGCTCCCTTTTGGGGACGTGGATTGCGTATATCATGTTCATCGTCCGCACTTGTGGGGGAAAACCCTTCTGTCCACTGTTGTTCGGCGGCCGGGGCTCCTCGTCGTCATCGCTATGCAGCCCCTTGTCTTCATTTTCGGCGTTTAACTTGCCTGCCTGCTTGAACCCTCAACAATCCCTGTTGGTGTGATTGGCTGGCTTTTCGAGGGTGCCATGTATCTGGCATGAGCGGTCAAGTATTCGGTCCAAACTGGACGGGCCCCTAGGATTCCTTTTGAATGGCTTTTTCCGCTAACCGGATTTAGATCCCCTGAATCCGGCATTAACTGCCGTATCCTCAGCATTGTCGCCGTTAATGCGGCGCTTCTGCTTGTTGCGACGCGACCTGCCACTACTGTCCCTGGTGTCCGAATTACCAGGGTTCTTGGTCATATTGTTGCTACGAGCAAGCCAGCTGTCTTCTCCCGTGCAAAAGCGGGTCATGAGTGTCGTGAGTGCTGCCATAGATTTCGGCTTTTCCTGTCCAAGGTGCCGGGCCAGCCACTCATCACGGATATTGTGTTTGAAGGCTGCTAGGGCCTCAGCGTCCGGACAGTCGACTATTTGATTTTTCTTTGTTAGGAACCGTGTCCAGAATTGCCTGGCCGATTCCTCTGGCTGCTGAATTACGTGACTTAGGTCATCGGCGTCTGGGGGTCGCACGTAAGTGCCCTGGAAATTGTCGAGGAATGCGTCTTCCAGGTCCTCCCAACAACTGATTGATCCTGTTGGTAAGCTGTTAAGCCAATGCCGAGCTGGTCCTTTAAGCTTGAGTGGGAGGTATTTGATGGCGTGGAAATCATCGCCGCGGGCCATGTGGATATGAAGGAGATAATCCTCGATCCACACCGCAGGATCTGTTGTGCCATCATATGATTCGATGTTTACGGGTTTGAAACCCTAGGGGATTTGATGATCCATTATTTCGTCTGTAAAGCAGAGTGGGTGTGCGGCGCCTCTGTACTGGGCTATATCATGACGTAGCTCCAATGAGCCTTGTCTACTGTGTTCGGCCCCGCCGAATTTGTGGCCGGCGTGACGGTTACCGTCTCGAGCCGTGGGGCGCCCATGTGGTCCGTAGATCGACCTTGTTCGCCTTGCCTTATCCTCCAGCATGTCTCGTAAGTCCGGCGCATATTCCCGTGCCTTGGTACGGGGTGCGGCTTGAGTGGAGGGCCGAGAGGCCTCTCTGTCGCGACCACGAGATGGCCGGTCGGCTGCATCAAGTGCTTCCTCCTCTAATCAGGGTAGCAACCTGCGCTTTGGGTAGCTCTTGGAGGGGCGTTCGAGTTTATGCTCTTCGGCCGCAAGGACTTCAGTCCATCTGTCGACTAGCAAATCTTGATTAGCTCTAAGCTGTTGCTGTTTTTTCTTGAGGCTTCTTGCCGTGGCCATAAGCCTGCATTGAAAACGCTTTTGCTCGACGGGATCCTCTGGCCTTGGCCATAAGACTAGAGAACTCTATCAATCACTATCTTATCTGGAAGATTAACTCCCACTTGATTCAAGCGATTGTAGTACCCAGACATTCAGAGCACATGCTCACTAGCTGAGCTATTCTCCTCCATCTTGTTGGCAAAGTACTTGTTAGAGGTCTCATACCTCTTAACACGGGCAAGAGTGTAAAATATCATTTTTAGCTCTTGGAACATCTCATATGCTCCATGGTGTTCAAACATTTTCGAAGTCCCGGTTCTAAGCCATAAAGCATGGTGCACTAAACTATCAAGTAGTCACCATACCGAGCTTTGTCAAATGTTCATAACGTCTGCATATGCTCCTGCAATAGGTCTGTCACCTAGCGCTGCATCAAGGACATAATTCTTCTGTGCAACAATGAGGATATCCTCAGATCATGGACCCAGTCTGCATCATTGCTACTATCATCTTTCAACTTAGTTTTCTCTAGGAACATATCAAAAATAAAATAGGGGAGCTATACGCGAGCTATTGATCTACAACATAGATATGCAAATACTATCAGGACTAAGATCCTGATAAATTTAAGTTCAGTTAATCATATTACTTAAGAACTCCCACTTAGATAGACATCCCTCTAGTCATCTAGATGATCACGT
The DNA here is from genome assembly GCF_002162155.2 of Triticum dicoccoides. Classification (NCBI taxonomy): domain Eukaryota; kingdom Viridiplantae; phylum Streptophyta; class Magnoliopsida; order Poales; family Poaceae; genus Triticum; species Triticum dicoccoides. Next base: position 393,868,683 of record NC_041386.1, read on the forward strand.
GATCCATATCAACTAAACCATGTCCGATCATCATGTGAGATGGAGTAGTTTCCAATGGTGAACATCACTATGTTGATCATATCTACTATATGATTCACGTTCGACCTTTCGGTCTCAGTGTTCTGAGGCCATATCTGCATATGCTAGGCTCGTCAAGTTTAACCTGAGTATTCTGCATGTGCAAAACTGGCTTGCACCTGTTGTATGTGAATGTAGAGCTTATCACACCCGATCATCACGTGGTGTCTCGGCACGATGAACTGTAGCAACGGTGCATACCCAGGGAGAACACTTGTACCTTGAAATTTAGTGAGGGATCATCTTATAATGCTACCGCCGTACTAAGCAAAATAAGATGCATAAAAGATAAACATCACATGCAATCAAAATATGTGACATGATATGGCCATCATCATCTTGTGCCTTTGTTCTCCATCTCCAAAGCACCGACATGATCTCCATCGTCACCGGCTTGACACCTTGATCTCCATCGTAGCGTCATTGTCGTCTCACCAACTATTGCTTCTACGACTATCGCTACCACTTAGAGATAAAGTAAAGCAATTACATGGCGGTTGCATGTCATACAATAAAGCAAGAACCATAAGGCTCCAGCCAATTGCCGATAACTTTTACAAAACATGATCATCTTATACAACAATTTATATCTCATCACGTCTTGACCATATCACATCACAACATGCCCTGCAAAAACAAGTTAGACGTCCTCTACTTTGTTGTTGCAAGTTTTATGTGGCTGCTACGGGATTGTAGCAAGAACCATTCTTACATACGCATCAAAACCACAACAATTTTTCGTCAAGTGTGCTGCTTTAACCTTCAACAAGGACCAGACGTAGTCAAATTCGATTCAACTAAAGTTGGAGAAACAGACACCCACTAGCCACCTGTGTGCAAAAGCACGTCGGTAGAACCGGTGTCATGAATGTGGTCATGTAATGTTGGTCCGGGCTGCTTCATCCAACAATACCACCGAATCAAAATAAGATGTTGGTGGTAAGCAGTATGACTATTATCACCCACAACTCTTTGTGTTCTACTCGTGCATATCATCTACGCATAGACCTGGCTCCGATGTAACTGTTGGGGGACGTAGCATGCAATTTCAAAATTTTCCTACGAACACGCAAGATCTATCTAGGAGATGCATAACAACGAGAGAGGAAGAGTGTGTCTACGTACCCTCGTAGACCGAAAGCGGAAGCGTTAGGTTAACGCGGTTTATGTAGTCGAACATCTTCGCGATCCAACCGATCAAGTACCGAACATACGGCACCTCCGAGTTCATCACACGTTTAGCTCGATGATGTCCCTCAAACTCTTGTTTCAGCAGAGGGTCGAGGGAGAGTTCCATCAGCATGACGGCGTGGTGACGGTGATGGTGATGTGATTCACGCAGGGCTTCGCCTAAGCACTATGATACTATGACCGGAGGAGTAAACTATGGAGGGGGCACCGCACACTGCTAAGAGAACAATTGATGTGCTTTGGGGTGCCCCTACCCCCATATATAAAGGAGGAGGGGAGGAGGCCGGCCACAAGGGGCGCACAAAGGAGAGGGGAGTCCTACTAGGACTCCAGTCCTAGTAGGATTCACCCTTTTTTCCTTCTACAGGAGGGGGAAAAGGGGAAGGGGAGGGAGTAGGAGAAGGAAAGGGGGGTGGCGCCCCCTTCCCTAGTCCAATTCAGCATGCTCCCTTGTGGGGGCGCACTAGCCCCTTCTGGGCTGGTTAGCCTCCCTCCTATGGCCCATATGGCCCATATCTTTCCCCCGGGGGTTCCGGTAACCCCTCCGATACACTGGTACGTACCCGATACACTTCGGAACCCTTTCGGTGTCCGAATAATACCTTCCAATATATCAATATTTACCTCTCGACCATTTTGAGACTCCTTGTCATGTCCGTGATCTCATCTGGGACTCCGAACAAACTTTAGTCACCAAAACACACAACTCATAAATACAAATCCCAATCGAACGTTAAGCGTGCGGACTCTACGGGTTCGAGAACTATGTAGACATGACCGAGACACCTCTCCGGTCAATAACCAATAGTGGAACCTGGATGCTCATATTGGTTCCCACATATTCTACGAAGATCTTTATCGGTCAAACTGTTATGACAACATATGTTATTCCCTTTGTCATCAGTATGTTGCTTGCCCGAGATTCGATCGTCGGTATCTCCATACCTAGTTCAATCTCGTCACCAGCAAGTCTCTTTACTCATTCCCTAATGCTTCATCCCGCAACTAACTCATTAGTCACATTGCTTGCAAGGCTTATTATGATGTGCATTACCGAGAGGGCCCAGAGATACCTCTCCGATACTCGGAGTGACAAATCCTAATCTCCATCTATGCCAACCCAACAAACACCTTTGGGGACGCCTGTAGAGCATCTTTATAATCACCCAGTTATGTTGTGACGTTTGATAGCACACAAGGTGTCCCTCCGGTATTCAGGAGTTGCATAATCTCATAGTCCAAGGAATATGTATAAGTCATGAAGAAAGCAATAGCAATAAAACTTAACGATCATTATGCTAAGCTAACGGATGGGTCTTGTCCATCACGTCATTCTCCTAATGATGTGATCCCGTTCATAAAATGACAACACATGGCTATGGATAGGAAACTTAACCATCTTTGATTAACGAGCTAGTCTAGTAGAGGCTTACTAGGGACACTGTGTTTTTTCTATGTATCCACACATGTATCAAGTTTCCGATTAATACAATTCTAGCATGAATAATAAACATTTATCATGATATAAGGAAATATGAATAACAACTTTATTATTGCCTCCAGGGCATATTTCCTTCACTCGGTATGTTCAATCTCAAGCTACCACGGGTCTGCATGGCCTAAATTTGGGAACATATACCGTCTGTCGCTATATTATCTATATATATCTGCATCAAATCTTTGTTACATTATCTATTTTTAATTCTATATTTTTGTACTTTGCTTTCATCTATATATTGATATGTTCTATCAGTTACTCCCATATTTGGATCTTGCTATGTTATTTCAATATATCTAATTTACGATCTTAATTTTCATTTCAAGCAGTACATCCCTTGCTTTGCAAGAACAGGAGTAGAAGGAAATCTTGGGCTTTACTTTGTTGATGAGTCACAGGATGTCATATTGACAACGCAACATGGATTTACAATGACGATTAGCGTAAAACTTGATAAAGATGGTTCACTCCTATTTTAATGCGGACCTTTGGAGAAAAATGTCTAAGTGTTATGAACTGAAAGCTGGCAATAAAATTCTAGTGCGTGCACCACAACCTGGTCTAATTAACATGGATGTTTACTTCCCCAACGTCATCAGACGATCAAAGTTGGATTGAGGTTAATGTCCTTTCAACTTTCTCCATGCTGTCATATTACTTAGCAAAATCAGGGTATTTGTTCTGACTAATTGATCACTATTTAAGCAACCAATTGTGATTTCATATTATGACTCTATTCCGAGGCAGTAACAAATTCTATTTACCAATTTATGTGCAATATATATTCTTCCGCCATGTTCTGAATAAATAATACCTTTCCACCTTTTAAGAAGGATATGTTGGATGCATAGTGAACGATCTGTATGTTACTAAGCGTACCAAATTTCATTGGAAGGACTTGAAGCATGTCATAAACTTTGTTGATAATCTGACAGAGATAGCACATCCTATGAACGCTGGATTTTGGGTGGGGTTAATTAGACCTATGGTGCACACATTGAACAAGACCAATTGTGTGCACAAAACATTGGTAAAAAGTCTTATTTTAATGTTGATGCTCATAAACTATATATATCTTCAACGATATGTTACAATTGGTTTTTATTCTACATGTCAATAGAAATTGCTCGCTGTAGCAGTTCCTGGACGATTTCCCGGTGTGGTCGAATTACACTTGTGCCTGCTAATAATGCCAAAGTGACTGCAAGGTACTGCATTTCCCACAGAAATGGAACCATTCAAATTAACAAGTTCTCGCTTGTCGTGGCAATACATCCATATTGGAAAATTGGAGACACTGTTCTACTCATGCTCTACCAAGGCACAGGAGGGCTCTTCCTTTTCATTGACGAGATGCCGAGTCGCTGTGATCAAGCTGCTTCCAGCTGATAGTTGTGGTTATTGGCCCTCAACCTCTTAAAATGTGGTAGCTATTACTATGTTAAGTATGTAGATATGGACCATAGGGTTGTTGGCCCTTAGCCTCTTAAAATGTGATGGTTGTTACTATGTTAAGTATGTAGATATGGACCATATGATTGTCAAAACCGTGTTACGAAGATCCTCCTTTTGTTGAATAGTGTAACCACTATATATATGTTACTCAAATGTTGTTACCCAAGTTCTTAAATTTTCATGGAAAGTATTAGTATCGTACACAGTTCATTGATTTTAAGCGTGTGCCCGATGTCCAGAAGGCATTTACATATTAACTGTCCATATTGCAAATTCACACACATGTTAAAATAAGGAAACGTATGTGTACCTTACTAATCATCGCACACGAGTACTCACAGACGCATCGTGCGTGATACTCCTAGCCACCGCAAGCAACTAGTTTGCATTTTTCAAATATTTTGTACACACAGAATCACACACGAACTAACTGTATTAACCATCTGTGTTGTAATTTCTCATCGCAAACAGTTCATCCGAGTCGGCTGTTTGCCACATATCACACACATCTTGTTTACACAACTCATTTGTGTTCCTTTGGCTCATCGCAAATAGTTAATCCATGTGAACTGTATGCCGCATATCACACACATCTTGTTAAGTTGAACCATTTCCGTTGTGTTCCCTAATCGAAAACAGTTTGTCCGAGTGAACCATATGCCGTATATCACACACATATTGATATGGCTGCCCATTTCTATTGTTCTGCCTATTGCGAACAGTTCCAATGGATTAACCGTGTGCCCTGCATCGCACACACAACTACAATCTGAATCGTGTTTGATGGCTTCGCCATCACAAACGTTTTGCACCTTTTTGACGGTTTTTTAACACCACTCTTCGCGATTATTGCATCGCACATAGTTTCATCAAAGGGTTTAGTGTCGCGTTAGCAGTATCCTCCACTAGTGATTGTAGCATTACATTGAGCGATACTTCATACATCCACAATCTTTGGAAAAGGTAACTTTGGTATTGTTCTCTCATTTTCCTTCTCACCACCACTTGGTTATGATGGATAGGCCAACTTCTTCGACGAACCCACTATTTGAGGAGCAAGGTGACAAATGCGACTACGTCACCAAGAACCACTTTTTCGTCACCCAATGAGCTCTCCATCAAGAAAGTGAAGCTTTGGGTGAGAGCATTGAGCAACTCGCTACCGACCTCCATCAATCGGAAGCAAGGAACCATGACTACCTCGATGCCAAGCTCACTACACAAATGGAAGAATTCCACAACATGATCATGAGCCACCCGTCTTCCTTGACCTCTTTGCCAAGACAACGCCACTCAAGCCACCGCTCAAGTCATCAATCTTTGGCCTACTCTTCTTCCGATGGAAGTCCTCCCCGATCTCGCTTTCATCGACGTGACGATCCACACGATAGCCAAGCTCAAGAAAATCCATTCCATGGCAATGGTTTGCAAGACCGAGTTCGAGCACGTGAAAGGGCGAGATGCCAAGCACAAGACGCTGTGGACCAAGAGCAACCTCCACAAGTGCAACGTCAAGCACCTCAAGACGGTGAGGCAATCCGACAAGTACAAGAGCGTCGTGAAGCACAAGCACTTGAAGCACAACCGCCAAGTGCATGAACAAGAAGAAGCACTTCATCAAGCACGACAAGAAGAAGCCGTCTGACATGAAGAGGAACAAGAAAGGCAAAACCAAGCGCATATGCCTCGTCCTCCTCAATGACAAGAGCGACACCAAGTGGAATGAATGCTTGAAGACTCACCTCCATGCCAAGAGCGACATCAAGAGGAACGAGCATTTGAGGACCTTCCTCCATGGCAAGAGAGGCATCAAAACCACCACTATGATGAAGAACTCCGCCACGACAAGCTCAAGTTCACCATGCCCAAGTTCTCCGGAAGCAATGATCCCGAAGAATACCTCTCATGGGCATTGAAGGTCGACAAGATATTCCGTCTTCACAACTACGACGAGGAAAATAATATCACCATGGCCTCCCTTGAGTTTCAAGACCATGTCCTCATTTAGTGGGAACAAGTGATCGAAAGACGATAAGCAAGAGGTGAACCACCCATCACAACTTGGACGCAAATGAATGATGTCATGAGAGCTCGCTTCATGCCTACACACTACAGCCATGATCTTTTCAAGAAGTTACAACTCCTCAAGCAAGGCATGAAGACGGTGGAAGAATACAACCAAGAAATGGAGATTTCCATGATAAGAGCCAATGTCAAGGAAGATGATGAGAAAATTATGCCACGCTTCTTGAACGGCCTCAACCACCCCATCAAGCGGATTGCCGACTTTCAACCCTACTCCAACCTCCTCGAGTTAGTTCACCAAGCAACCAATGCCAAGCGACAAGTACAAGATGACTTCAAATATGCCAAGTACTCGTCCAAGACCTTCGGCTCATAAACTCAAGCTCCCATGGCTTCGGCACCTCCTACCTTGACTAGAACATCACCAAGTACCAGAGACAAGTCAAGTTCCAAGCAAGTTACGCCTTCCTCAACTCGTCCTTTGGCAAGCAACTACAAATCCAAGACTCCCTCATCATTGGTGACATCGAATGATATCGTCAAGACAAGTTCTCTCAAGTGATTCACATGTGGTGGCCGAGGACACAAGTCCTTCCATGCGCCAATAAGAGAACCATGATTTTCAACGATGATGGCACATACGACTCCATGAGTGAAGAAGAATTGGAAGCCCTTGAGCATGTGGCCATGCACCGGCACATGAACAAAGATGAAGATGATCAAGTCTTTTGGGATAATGATTCAAGTCCCGCCCTCGTGGTTTCCATGGTCTTGACGCTCCAACACCAACAAGATGAAGACCAACGGTGCCACATCTTCCACACCAAAGCGGGCATCAATGGGCGTTCCATGAAGGTCATCATCGACGAAGGAAGTTGCCACAATTTGGAAAGTGAAGAGCTATGTTCCAAGCTACAATTGGTCAAGAAGAAGCATCCTTGTCCCTACAAGGTCCAATGGCTTAGCGACTCAGGAACCATTCAAGTGGAGCACACTGTACAAGTTTCCTTCCAGATCGGCGCCTATGAGGACACCTTGGAGTGTGATGTGGTTCCTATGTCCGTGTGCCATCTCCTCTTAGGGAGACCTTGGCAATTTGACTGCGGCGTCATCCACAATGGAAGAACAAACCACTATAGCTTCAAGATGAAGAGAAGGGAGTACATGCTACGACCCATGTCACCAAGTCAAGTGATCGCCGACAAGAAAGCATCCACCCATCATGGAGAGACTAGTGAGAAAGTGAACCACCACAAAGAGAGTGAGCGACACAAGCCCAAAATGAGCGACTCTTCACCGAGAGAGAGAAACTTAGTCCTCCTAGCCACCAAAAGAGAGATGAGAGAAGTGTGTGAGAACCCATCGAGTGTCATCCACTATGTCCTACTATGCAAAGATGAGGTGTCAAGAACTAACCCTTTTACTCTTCTCACTCTAGTGTTCTCTATATCTAACTTGTTGCAGGAATTCACGGATGTCTTCCCCGATGAGCTACCTCTGGGTCTCCCTCTGATACGTCTCCAACGTATCTATAATTTATGAAGTATTCATGCCAATATATTATCATTCTTGGATGTTTTACAATATTTTTCTAGCAAATTTATATCATTTTTTGGGACTAACCTATTGACCCAATGCCCAGTGCCAGTTGCTGTTTTTTGCTTGTTTTTTACATCGCAGGAAATCAATATCAAATGGAGTCCAAACACCGCAAAACTTTACGGAGATTTTTTTGGACTAGAAGGAACCCAATGGGCCAGAGCTGCACCTGGGGGGTGCCCCGAGGGGGGCACAACCCACCAGGGCGCGCCAGGGCCCCCTGACGCGCCCAGGTGGGCTGTGCCCACCTCGGTGGCCTCCTGCATCCCCTCTTTGCACTATAAATTCCCAAATATTCCGAAACCCTTCGGGGTTAACCTAGATCAGAAGTTCTGCCGCTATAAGGCTCCGTAGCCACCGAAAACCAATCTAGACCCGTTCCGTCACCCTGCCAGAGGGGGGAATCATCTCCGGTGGCCATCTCCATCATCCAGGCGGCCACCATGATGAGCAGGGAGTAGTCAACCCTCGGGGCTGAGGGTTTGTACCAGTAGCTATGTGTTTAATCTCTCTCTCTCTCTCGTGATCTATATCACGGGCTTTGTTAATATAGATGGATAATATGATGTTTCTCCCCTCTATACTCTTGTTGTGATGAATTGAATCTTTACCCTTTGAAGTTTTGTCATGTCGGATTGAATGTTCAGATTTGAGAACAATGATGTATGTCTTGCGGTATGAGTACTTGAGGTGACAATGGGGTATCATATTGATTCACCTGATATACGTTATGGCACTCAACTTGCGGATTCCCGCGGTGATATTGGGGTAATCTATGAATAGGGGTTGATGCACGTTTTTATTATCTTTTTCTGATAGAAAGTTTGGGGTCTCTTTGTAGTTCTTTGTGTGGATTGAGTATTATGAATATGAATATGCTTTGGTGTTATTCTAGTACGAACTCTAGGATAGATCAAACATAAAAAATAGCTTTGCGTTATTTTAGCATGAACTCTTGAATAGATCGAGCGAAAAGAATAGCTTTGAGGTGGTCTCGTACCCTACAAACAATTTCTATCTTTTGTTCTCCGCTAATAGGAACTCGGGAGTGATTCTTTGTTGCACGTTGAGGGATAATTATATGATCCAACTATGTTAGCATTGTTGAGAGGTCGCACTAGTGAAAGTACGGACCCTAGGCCTCATTTTTAATCATTGCAATACTGTTTTTGTGCCCGTTTACTATTTTCTACCTTGCTGTTTTTATTTATTCAGATTATAAAAATATATCTCTACCATCCATATTACACTTTTATCACCATCTCTTCGCCGAACTAGTGCACCCATACAATTTGCCATTGTATTAGGTGTGTTGGGGACACAAGAGATTTCTTATATTTGGTTGCAGGGTCATTTGAGAGAGACCATCTTCATCCTACACATCTAACAGATTGATAAACCTTAGGTCATCCACTTGAGGGAAAATTGCTACTGTCCTACAAAACTCTGCGCTTGGAGGCCCAACATGTGCCTACAAGAATAAAGTTGCATAGTAGACATCAAGCTCTCTTCTGGCGCCGTTGCCGGGGAGGCGAGTGCTTGAAGGTATATCTTTAGATCTTGCAATTAAATCTTTTAGTTTCTTGTTTTATCACTAGTTTGGTTTATAAAAGAAAACTACATAAAAAATGGAATTGAGGTTGCATCATATTATTGATAATCTTTATAATATCTTTCTTGAAAATGATGGATCGTAAAATTGTGCTCAATTGTTAGAAGAAGAAGTCAATAAAATGTTTGGCACAAAATATTTGAATGATGAGCATGATTGCAATGTTGTTAGTGTGAATTCTTTGAATATCCAAAATGCTAATGATGATTGCACAAGTCATGACAAAAATGTTTCTTATAAGCATGTCACTTTTTGCGGAGTGAATTGGGAGTGCCTTTGCACACTAAAAGGGAAGATAGATTTTGTAAGAAGCATAAATATTTAGAAATGAAAAAGTTTCAAGAGAGGCTAGATGATTGTGCTGAAAGATGTAATTTTTTTCGCCATCCTTGTGAACTTTGCAATGAACATGGTCATTTAAATCTCCAATGCAAATTGTTTCATGTTCAAACCGTGTCAAAAAATTGTGATAACTTGATTTCCCTTGAGCATCATAAAGAGCTTAGTCTTCTTTTGGGGTATAAAGAAATGAAACATAGAACTAAGGGGTTTCCAAATCCCGAGAAATTTCTTGATTTTGATCTAGAGGAAATTTATATGTTTTGTGCAGTAAATTGCATTGAGAATTCTTATATTGCCAACTATCTAAAGACAAGAAAAAATGGAATATGAAGAGAGTACTAATGAAAGGGAAAATATTTCCCAATAACCTCCTAGCGTTATTATGATGAATCGGGTATGAGGAGGAGCTTCCTATCCATTCAATCTCTTCACCAAAAAGCTTGAAAGAATTAATTAAACCCACACATGATGTGGTGAAGAAGAAGAAAAGAAGAAAGAATAGAGGTAAAAAGGTATCTTTCCCAAATAATGTTGCTCCTTCCATTGTGCCTCATGAAAGTGAATCAAATATGTTAATGGAGGATGATGATATTGAGCATGATTTTGTGATACCTACTACTTTATGTAATGATTATGATTGGGAAGACAACGATATCAATTATGATCTTGAAAATCTTTTTAGCACTTGCTTGTAAGAATATGATAATAATGTTTTCTATACTATTGGTGCCATTCATGCTATTGATAAGAATGATTGTGATGATATGGAAAACCACAAGCTTGGGGATGCTATGTTTGATGAGTATGAAATGTTTGAAGATTTATTTGCTAGAAATAATGCTTGTCCTAAGATTGGGGATGCTTTGCTTAATGAATATGATCATTTGATTCCTTCTACTTTCGATAAGAAAATTTATTATGATGATAGCATGCCTCCTAGTTATGATGATTACATTGATGAAAGTGGGTTTGGAAGAGTGTCAACTCTAGGTAGTAGTGATCCCACTATTTTGGAGGGAGTTGAATCTTGTTACAATATTTAAGAAAGTGGATTTGGAGAGGTCATGACTTTATTTAGTGATACATCCACTATTTTGGAAGAGGTTTTAATTGACTATGACAATGAAGTTGCTATCTATGATTATTATTATGATGACATGTATGCCATAAAGAGTGATAAATCTTCTATGCTTGTGCAGCATGAAAAGAGTGTTGTATGTGATAGTTATATTGTTGAATCCATTCATGATGCCTCTGAAAATTATTATGAGAAAGAAACTTATGCCCTTACATATCTCAATAATATCAAGTTTCTTCTCTATGTGTTGATTGTTTTGAAGTTACACTTGTTTTGCCTTCCTATGCTAGTTGATTATTGTTCCCATAAGTTGTTTGCTCACAAAATCCCTATGCATAGGAAGTGGGTTAGACCTAAATGTGCTAGTATTATGCTTCATGATGCTCTCTTCATGCTTCAATTCTTATCTTTTATGCGAGAATCATCGAAATCATCATGCCTAGCTTAGAAGGCATAAAAGAAAAGCGCTTGTTGGGAGACAACCCAACACTTTTTCCTACTGTTTTTGTGTGTTCACATGATTAGGCTACTGTAGTAATCATGTTTTATTGCTTTTGTTTCAATAAAGTTCCAAGTAAAGCCTTTAGGATCATGTTGGGTGATAGTTGAGTTGATCTTGCTGAAAAACAGAAACTTTTGCGCTCAGGAAAAGAATTCTCATTTTTAATAGAAGCACGATAAAATGCTGATTCTTATTGCAGAAGATTAATACAAATTTCTCAGGCTGTCCTATTTTTTTAGAATTTTTGGAGTGGCAGAAGTATGGTTTTGGTATAGATTACTAGAGACTATTCTTTTTTTGATAGATTCTGTTTTCAATGTATAGTTTGCTTGTTTTATAGTTTCTATGGCTTATATTGCTCAATATAAATTGTAGAAATTATATTATATAGTAGGCATTGTCTGGAAACAATTATGAATCTTGTCTTGACACTACCAAAAGTGGAATGGTTTGCTCTTTATCATACTAACCTATCTCACAAAGTTCCGTTAAGTTTTGTGTGATTGAAGTTTTCAAGTTTTGGGTGAGACATCTATATGTGGAGAATAAGGAGTGACAAGACCCTAAGCTTGGGAATGCCCAAGGCAACCCAAGTTAATATCTAAGGAAGATCCAAGCAACAAGGCTTGGGGATGCCCCGGAAGGCATCCCCTCTTTCGTCTCCAACATTAGCAGTAACCTCACTTGGAGCTAGGTTTTCATTCGTCACATGATATGTGTTTTGCTTGGAGCATCATTTTATTTTGTTAGGATTTTGTTGACGCATAATGTGCTGCCTAGTCTCTTCCATCAGATCGGTCTTTTGGTTGCATTAGCTAGAGCATGTACTTCTACATGGTATTAGAGCCAAGAGGTCTTGAGTTCAAGACTTGGCTGGCACAATTAAATTGCAGCCCACTTTTGGTCCACGTTTAGGCCCGAGGGAGCCACATGTGAGGGGGAGTGTTGACGTATAATATGCTGCCTAGTCTCTTCCATCAGATCGGTCTTTTGGTTACATTGGCTAGAGCATGCACTTCTGCAGATTTGCTTTCTATTATTTAGAATAATGTTTTGCATCTTTTATTTCAATAAAAGTGGCAATGATAGCCTTTACTATGCTTATTTCGCAAGTATACATGTTGCTGTTTGAAAATAGAAAGTTTACCGCTGTTGCAAAAATTCCCTAGAAAAGTCAGAATGTGATAAAATGTTGAAACGTTTTGCAAAGTGAGCTCTGATAAATTTTCTGCAGTGTGGTAAATTTTCATAATGTTTGGAGTTGAATACGTATTCATACTCTTGCATTCCTTACAGACTGTACTGTTTTGGAAGATTGCTGTTATGTTTGCATATGTTTGCTTGTTTAATGATTTTATTTGAGGATAGGAGTATTAAATATGTAGAGGCATTTAGTATTCAATGTTGAATAATAATTTTAGTGATTTTCTACAGTGGAGAATGATAAGGTTTTTTGCATTGGTTTATACTAACTTATCTCACGAGTTCTTGTTGAGTTTTGTGTGGATGAAGCTTTTGAGATTTAGGAAAACCGTAATATGAGAGGAATTAAGGAGACACAAAAGGTCAAGCTTGGGGATGCCAAAGGCATCCCAAGATAATATTTCAAGAAGTCTCAAGCATCTAAGCTTGGAGATGCCCTGGTAGGCATCCCACCTTTCTTCTTCAACAATTATCGATTAGTATCGGTTGAGCCTAAGTTTTTTGCTTCTTCACATGAGTTGTGGTATTCTTAGAATGTCATTTTATTTTTATTTTGCTTGTTGTTTTAATAAGATATTTAGATCTGAAAGTTTTTAAATAAAATACAATCCTCAAATAGTTGCCAGGGAGGTTAAGTAAGAGGCATTCACATCCCATGAACGAAACTCTTCTCTATGTCATTTACTCTTATGCTTCACTTATATCCTATGAGTAAATTGTTGAATAAATTGAATGTCATAAAGTTGAAATCATATCATGCCTAGTGGTAGCTTCACATTGGGTTTAGAAAGTAAAATCTTTTGAGGCCTGACAATCACAATATTGGTCATACAAGCAATTAACGAATAATTAGTATAAGGAAGAGAACTTTCACATGCAAATACACTATCATGGCAATCTTCTGTGATTTTGAGCCCCCATCAAAATATTATATGCCAAAATAGTTAACGTTGGACAAGGAAGACAACGTAATGGTTTATGTTTGTTCGTATTCACATAGAAGTTATATTGTCATAGATCCTTCAACATGTGGTGCTTGCCCCCCATCTTTGCTAGCCAAAAATTCGCACCAAGTAGAGATACTACTTGTGCATCCAAAAACCCTTAAACCCAAATCTTTTTTTCAAGAGTCTACCATACCTACCTAAGGATTGAGGAAGATCCTTCAAGTAAGTTGTCATCGGTGCAATAAGGCAATAAAGATTGCTTCTAAAAGTGTAAGATCATTTAGTGTAAGAGAAAATTGAGCATTGTACGAACTTGTGATGGTAAATCAATAAAAGCGACAGACTGCATAATAAAGGTTGCTATCACAAGGGACAATATAACGTGACGTTCTTTTGCACTAAGGGATTGAGCACACAAACAAGTAAGCGCATGGCAACCTCTATGATGGGCCTATCTTTTACTTTTCAGTATTTACTTTTATGCAAAGAGTCAAAGTATTCCTCTCTATTCCTTTTTATTTTCTCTTTTGGTAAGCATCATATGGTGAGGAAAGATCTAGGCACATATTTCCAGTTGAATATGGGTAGCATGAGTTATTATTGTTGACATCACCCTTGAGGTGAATACGTTGGGAGGCAAAATTATAAGCCCCTATCTTTCTATGTGTCCGGTTGAAACATTTTGCTCATGTGTACAAGGCGAGTGTTAGCAATCATAGAAGACTATATGATGGTTGAGTATGTGGATCTCTTACTTAAACTCCGTTGAATAAGTTGAATCACAATTGCTTGGTGACTAAGAACATAGGTTGTTGGTTTCAAGAAACTTCATTGAATCTTTACCCTTTGAAGTTTTGTCATGTCGGATTGAATGTTCAGATTTGAGAACACATGATGTATGTCTTGCGGTATGAATACTTGAGGTGACAATGGGGTATCATATTGATTCACCTGATATACGTTATGGCACTCAACTTGCGGATTCCGCGGCGATATTGGGGTAATCTATGCATAGGGGTTGATGCATGTTTTTATTATCGATTTTCTGATAGAAACTTTGGGGTCTCTTTGTAGTTCTTTGTGTGGATTGAGTATTATGAATATGAATATGCTTTGGTGTTATTCTAATACGAACACTAGGATAGATCGAACGGAAAAAATGGCTTTGCGTTATTTTAGTACGAACTCTTGAATAGATCGAGCGAAAAGAATAGCTTTGAGGTGGTCTCGTACCCTACAAACAATTTCTATCTTTTGTTCTCCACTAATAGGAACTCGGGAGTGATTCTTTGTTGCACTTTGAGGGATAATTATATGATCGAACTATGTTAGCATTGTTGAGAGGTCGCACTAGTGAAAGTACAGACCCTAGGCCTCATTTTTAAGCATTGCAATACCGTTTTGTGCCCGTTTACTATTTGATACCTTGCTGGTTTTATTTATTCAGACTATAAAAATATATTTCTACCATCCATATTACACTTTTATCACCATCTCTTCGCCGAACTAGTGCACCTATACAATTTGCCATTGTATTAGGTGTGTTGGGGACACAAGAGATTTCTTGTATTTGGTTGCAGGGTCGTTGGAGAGAGACCATCTTCATCCTACACCTCTCATGGATTGATAAACCTTAGGTCATCCACTTGAGGGAAAATTGCTACTGTCCTACAAAACTTTGCGCTTGGAGGCCCAACACGTGTCTAGAAGAATAAAGTTGCGTAGTAGACATCACCCTCCTCTACGTGGCATTGAACACCGGATCGTCCTCATCCCCGGTGCACCTCTTCCGAACAAGGCTCCATACCGCGTCAACCCTGAAGAAACTAAGGAGATCCAATGGCAAGTACAACAACTCATCGACAACGGACATGTACGTGAACGCTTAAGCCCTTGTGCCGTCCCGATTATTCTTGTGCCTAAGAAATACGGTAGTTTTTGCTTGTGTTCCGATTGTAGACCCATCAATGCTATCAGCGTTCGCTATAGGCATCCCATTCCACGCCTTGACAATATGCTAGATGAGCTTAGCGGCGCCACCATTTTCTCAAAAATTGATCTTAAAAGTGGCTATTAGGAAATCCGCATACAAGAAGGTGATGAATGGAAAACCGCTTTTAAAACTAAATTTGGCTTGTACGAGTGGTTAGTTATACCTATAGGTTTATTGGAAGCTCCCTGTACTTTCATGCATGTCATGCATTATGTGCTTCGCCCATACATTGGCTTATTTGTTGTGGTCTACTTTAATTACATACTCGTGTTCAGCAAGTCTCTAAAAGATCATGTTAACCATCTTCAAGATGTTTTGCAAACTCTTAGGAAAGAATGTCTCTATGCTAATATGGAGAAATGCATTTTCGGCTTTGACAAACTTGTTTTCTTGGGTTTCTTTGTGTCCTCAAAGGGTGTTCATGTTGATGAGTCTAAAATTGAAGCAATTAAAAGTTGGCCTCAACCCACTAATTGCGACAAGTGCATAGTTTCCTTGGTCTAGAGGGGTTTTATCACCGCTTTGTGAAAGACTTTAGCACTATTGCCGCATCGTTGCATGCCTTCAGTAAGAAAAATGCACCCTTTGTTCGGGGAACCTTACAATCTACCGCATTTGATGAACTCAAATCTTTGCTTAGACATGCTCCGATTCTTGCTTTGCCTAATTTTGACAAAAATTTTGAGGTTCATTGCGATGCTAGTGGTAATGGGATTGGCGGAGTTTTGATGCAAGAAAAGTGACCCATTGCATATTTTTGCGAAAAACTTTCCAGAGCTCAACTTAACTATCCCATCTATGACAAAGAATTGTATGCTTTAGTGCGTGTATTGCATGTTTGGGAGCATTATCTTTGCCCACATGAATTCATCATACATACCGATCATGAGACACTTAAGTACCTTAAAGGTCAAACCAAGTTGAATAAACGCCATGCTAAATGGAGTGAATTTATTGAATCTCTCTCTTATGTGATAAAGTACATTAAGGGCAAAGAAAATGTTGTGGCAGATGCTCTTTCCCGCAAATGCATGCTTGTGTAGGAGATATGCCCTAGAGGCAATAATAAATGTTATTGATTATTTCCCGGTTCATAATTATGTTTATGTTCCATGCTATAACTGCTATGGTTCTCGAGTCTACAATAACCATTAGGCTCGGAGGAAGACTCATATGCACGTGTGGAATAATAAACGGTAAAATATATTCCTAGTCTGGCCTCTAAGACTAGCTCAAGTGTTGCATGATGGTTCTGTTTTCCTGATCATGGGCATGTCTATGCCAGCAACCTTGAGGGCACAATGTTAAGAGAACATTTGTGTTGAATCGACCCGGATTCATGTTATGCTATGAGATTCTTTTCGTCACAAGTTTATGGTTAATATCAAAGTGATAGTTAATGTTTGCACAATTCCTTAGACCATGGGAGTATCGAGTTTCTTCATACTTGCTTCATGAACTTTGGGGTTTATTAAACGTCATTCGTAAATGGGTGGCTATGACGGCGGCTTACGGGTTCATGGAAAAGTGTGTCAAGTAACTTGATAGCTCAAGATTGGGATTTCCTCCTTCGATGATGGAGAGATATTCCCGGGCCCTCTCGGGGTTACGCTATCCATCATTGTCTGGCCAGACACAATGTGATTTGATCACAGGGAAGCCAGAACACAGAAACGAGAAAAGAGAACAAAACCGATAACGAGGTAACTTGCATGGTGGACAAATTTTTCGTCCATGGGGATGCAATAAATCTCACCTCGGTTGTTTGTGACATATCGTGAAGCAACATGAATAGCTCACTGCAACTGGAGGTTCACTCGAATATTCATTCGTGTGGGTATAGGGGTCAATATGGGTGTCCACGACTCCGATCTTGATCATTGATCGGAAGGGGTTCCCGGTCATGTCTATACTTCACCGAACCTATAGGGTCACACACTTAAGGGTCATCTATCTGCTGAATACTAGACAGGGAGTCTGAGAGAAAATCACCGAAAAGTTTCGGACAGCGAAAAAGTTCCATAGAGAGAGGTCATCGGATGAGTTTCGGTGAAATCGAAAAGTTGTTTCGGGATATACTATTAAGTCAATTTGGTTTCTGCACATGCCTAATAATTCTTGGAGGGTGCCAGAGTCATTTTGGAAACTTTCTGGATTTTTCCGGGATAAAAGCTGGAATTGCTCCGGAGCGGTCGGAACCACTTCAGATACTTTTCTCAGGTGAAAATCACTAATCTGGAATTGTTTCGGAACATGTTGAAAATTATTTTAGTGGGTAATGGAAATGTTATAAGCCCACATAAATATTTTCAGTTCGAACGGACGCTAAAAAATGTCGTCGTGAATAGTGAAAGTGCTTTTTGTGATATTTATGGAAAGCCACCTTTTGGGGCTTTTCCCAAAAGGCTTTTAGAAGGACATGAGGATCAAGGAACCCCCTTTGGGGGGGGGGGCATGAAGGTGGGACGTTGGAGGGTGCAGCTCCTCCCTGGAGCTCCACTTGTCATCCCTTTATGCCCTTTATGCCCTTTTATGTGTGACATAAAGTGTGGGCATTTTGGGTTTTTCATGTTTCCCCCTACCCCTTGGGTTTTGCTATAAATAGAGGTGGAGAGGCACTCTCCACACTCACTCTTTCTCACATACAAGTGCCATTGCAATGATCTGGCTTCTCTCTCCCTCCCCGTGAAATAGTTTCGTAGAGCCTAAAGGCTGTCTAGGTTCCGGTGGGAACTAGTTCTGGACGGCGAAGCCCTGCCGGATAGATGACACCGTATGTGTGAAACTCTGTAGAGAGATCATAGTTTCGGTCTTAGTTTGAGAGTGCCTCCCGAAGGTCCTGCCGAAGTGTTGTCCGAGTGACCATCTGGGTTTTGAAGGTCTTCCCAAAGGGCTGTCCGCGACACCGTCCGGGGGACTGTCCGACTGCCTCTCGGAGGGCTGTCCGATGGGTAGATGAGGGTATACATCCTCGTGGTTGGGAGGTTGTAAATCCTAGCTGCGGGGATCTGCACCGCCGATCGTCATCGACTCTACTTCCCGCTGTGCTACGAGTCGGTAACGGAAAAGATCAAACCTTGTATGCAGTCTCCATAGTGGTCCTGGGCTGGTGCGTAAGTCAAATATTTTTGTTTTCTGCTGCGTTACCTTACAGCTTGCTACCCAACTTGAATTGAATGTCATTGGCTTTGATCACATCAAAGACTTGTATGAGCATGATGTTACTTTTGCTACTCTGTCGAGACCCTGATCCTAAGTCACACCGATCTAGCATGTAACACATCCTATCACTTTTTGGCCTCACGCACGGTATTCCCACGGCTGCAGCCTTACCTAGGTCGGGACTGTTTGCGCCTTTTGGCTCACATCTATGATTGTGTCGCTAGCATCCGTATGACAGAGAACCCGGACTGACATGACTAGTCATAAACCCAAGGTGGCACAAACTTACAGGGATAGACATACATAACCCAGCAATGAACGTGTTGGTCATCAGCGTATGAACCCAAGTCGTAGCAAGCTACAAGGACTTAAAGGAACAATGGGTGACATTTCCCTGAAGGGACAGACACAGGAACAAAGAAGGATACATGCCAACCAACCTAAGTGTTCCGGAGCTGTAGCGAACTACCATGGCTCAGTGGAAGCACTAGGAGACATTTACCCATAAGGAAGGCTACCAAGAATAAACAACTAGGTGTCAGATCCCACACATAGCAATAGACATTACACGTACGCATAACATGCAAGTATGCGATGTACAACATGGCATCGCTGAAGGAAATATGCCCTAGAGGCAATAATAAATTTGTTATTTTATATTATTTTTCCTTATTCATGATAAAGGTTTATTATTTATGCTAATATTGTATTGATTGGAAACTTAAATACATGTGTGAATACATAAACAAATACCGTGTCCCTAGTAAGCCTCTACTAGACTAGCTCGTTGATCAAAGATGGTTAAGGTTTCCTAACCATAGACATGTGTTGTCATTTGATGATGGGATCACATCATTAGGAGAACGATGTGATGGACAAGACCCATCCGTCAGCTTAGCATAATGATCGTTTAGTTTATTGCTATTGCTTTTTTCATGTCAAATACATATTCCTTCGACTATGAGATTATGAAACTCTCGGATACCGGAGGAATACCTTGTGTGCTATCAAATGGCACAACATAACTGGGTGATCATAAAGATGATCTACAGGTATTTCCGAAGGTGTTTTTTGAGTTGGCATAGATCGAGATTAGGATTTGTCATTGCGAGTATCGGAAAGGTATCTCTGGGCCCTCTTGGTAATACACATCATAAGCTTGCAAGCAAATGACTAAGCAGTTGGTCACTAGATGATGTATTACGGAACGAGTAAAGAGACTAGTCAGTAACGAGATTGAACTATATATGAAGATACCGACGATTGAATCTTCGACAAGTAACATACCGATAGACAAACGGAATTATGTATGTTGTCATAACAGTACGACCGATAAAGATCTTCATAGAATATGTAGGAGCCAATATGGGCATCCAGGTTCCGCTATTCGTTATTGACCGGAGAGGTGTCTCGGTCATGTCTACATAGTTCTCGAACCCGTAGGGTACGCATGCTTAACGTTCGTTGACGATATAGTGTTATATGAGTTATATGTTTTGGTGACCTAATGTTGTTTGGATTCCCAGATGAGATCACAGACATGACGTGGAGTCTCGAAATGGTTGAGAGGTAAGGATTGATATATAGGATTATCGTATTTGGGCACCGGAAGTGTTTCGGGACGTAACGAGAAGGAATCGGGTCACTAGAAGGGGTTTCGGGCTTCCCCGGGCAAGTTATGGGCCTTATGGGCTAAAAGAGGAGACAGACCAGCCCACAAGGGGGTTGGTGCGCCCCCTGCCTTGTTTGTCCATCCCTCGGGAAGGAAAAGGGGGAGGGCTAGCCCCTCCCGCCTTTCCACTCATGTGAGAAAGGAAAGGGGGGGCACCCTTCCTTGCCTTTCCCCGCACTCCAAATAAGGAAAGGGGGGTGGCTTGGGAGGGACCCCAAGTAGGCTTCCTCCTACTTGGGTGCCTCCTTTGGCTGCTCCTCCCTCCCTCCCACCTATATATATGTGGGAGGGGGCGCCTAGCACACAACAGATAATTGCCTAGTCATGT
>NC_041386.1:393889473-393915665 GCF_002162155.2 Triticum dicoccoides
GAGATCACTTCACCATCACCGTAACCACACCATCATTCTGCCAGAAGCCCTGCGGTTTTTTTTCGTTTTTCTTTTATGGTTTTTTGCTTCCAATTTTTCCACTGTTTTGGCCGTTTTTCAGTTGTTTTATCCCAGTTTTTATTTTTCTGTTTTGATTCCTTTTTGTCCTTTGATTTTTTTACGTTTCCTTTTTTATTTTCTGTTTCTATTCTTCTCTCATTATTGCATATTTATATAAAAAGATCACCTTGTGTTACAATTTTTTAATGTATAAGAAAATGCTCACCGTATAAGTTCACCTTGCACTGTAAAAATGTTCATTGTGTATTACAAAAATGTTCATTGTATATTATTAAATTTTTCAACATATATTAGAAAATGTTCATTGTGTATTACAAAAATATTTATTGTATATTATTAAATTGTTCAACATATTTTACAAAATGTTCATTCTGTATTACAAAAATATTCATTGTATATTATTAAATTGTTTAACGTATATTAGAAAATATTCATTGTGTATTTAAATTTTTTTTTCGCGTCGAAAAAATATATTAAAAAACTGTTCAACATATATACCCATAAAATGTACATTTTAGTATTTTAAATTTGTTCAATATTTTTTTTACAAAAATGTTCACTGTATTTTAAAATTTCTTCAACGTATATCATAAAAATGTTGAATGTTTTTTTAAGGATTTGCCGCTGTACATTCTGCTTTAAGATTGGCACTGGATTTAAAACGTTGGAGGTAGCTAGCTCGGCTGGTTTGCCTCACTGGATTCTACCATGAGGGCCGAAGTTTGATCCCACACATTCTTATTTTTTTGATTTTTCGCTCACTGCGAGATGATTAGGCCGGCCCGTGTGGGCGTCGCTTCAGCGAAGTTGCAAGAGCCGTCGAACGCACACCCCTTGTCCATGGTGGGCCGAGCCCATTTTCCTTTGCTATTTCCAGAAAAATACTGCCGCAAAAACACTACCTGAGCTAGGCTCGAACCCACGGCACGATGGTTGACTGTAGACGGGCTAATCAACTAACCCACTTCACATAATTTGATCAGGTGCACATTCTCCCTTCCTTTGTTCCGTCCCATTTTTTTATTTTTTTATTTGTTCTTTTTTAGGTATGGCAGTTTTGCCAACTTACTTTTTAAAGTTTTTCTTTAAAAAAATTCGAAAAACATAAAATTGCCCGACGGAGGAAGAGTGATTCGGAGCCACAATCTTCTCTTCGTAGAGAAGATGGGCTGGCCTCTGGAACAGGGACATCGATGTGCGAAAAAAAGCGTAGACACTTTATATTGTGGAACAAAATTTTCGAAATCAAAATTCGTCAGACGAAAAAGTCCAAAAATTCCGAGATTTTCCGGAAACCGGGTTTCCCGGTCCCTACCAAGAAAAATCGGAATTGAGAAAATAAACCTTGGTTGGCACACATACTTTTATTGGTGGAATTTTAGGTATGGCAGCCGCCAAGCCTAGACAGATTGCTAGCACCGGCCCTGCTTTGAGCATGTTAGCTTTGAGCATGTCAGCAGATTTTGCAAAACTCTGACGAACTCCAATAATATACGGGATGGTTTACAGAACGGGCCAAAAACACGACCCAAGCAGATCCGCTAAAAAGGTTCCGACCCGTAATTTTTCTAAAGAAGGCACATAAACCGCCCCCGTTTCCACTATATATCTGGGCGCCGGCGATTTTTAGGGTTGCCGTCCGACATATCCCCAAATCTCGTCAGCCGTGATTCTCCTCCCTCCGGTGAGAAATCCATTCCCCTCCGGTAGCCATTTCTGGTGCATCTGGCCACCCAATCTCCCCGGCAATGTCTATCGTGGGTGCAGGCGTGGCGGCGCGACGGTTTTGGTCGTTGTGGGGGCGGCAACTTCAGGTGCCGCAGTGGAGGCGGCGCGTGCGGCGGCTTCTCTGCTTGCAAGCGCCGGAACGACGATGAGTCCGAGGGCTCTGGCCTCTGTCCTCCCATGTCGACGCAAAGATGCAGCTGGGCAGCCGACGCTCTAGGCAGAGTACCAGCTCCAAACCCGGCTCTCCGGCGAGCTCATACACGATACATTGTACGGAGGGAAGCTGCTGCCCGTCGAGGTCATCTCCAGCGACTTCGACGACGAGGGCAACGATAGCGACTCCGGCGAGGAGTAGACGGCGGCCTGCCCCACTTGTCATTGCCCCTGGAGGTCACCGTGGATGCCACCCTCGTTTTTGCAAAAAACACCCTAGTTTTAAAATGGCAACAACTTGGCCATTTCAAATCCAAATTTAACAAATTAAATATGTATTCCTATCAAGAAAGTGTGTTCTATCCATTTATAAATGTTTTCTATTATTTTGGTTAATCGAAATTGGTGCAATGAAAATATATTTTAATTACTCCTTAAAGCTTGCAAAAATCATAAATTAATATCTATAAATTTGAATAATATATTTTCCCACTATTTTACTTGTAACTAATGCAACGTCACACCGATTTTACAATATATTTCTGAATATTACCACAAATAGTTATTCTCTTGAAATACCTAGTCTCTATTAGAACAAAATGGCTGCCTGGCGCAACGGAACTTGTTTGTCGCAATATCGCTACCATATTGCAATGTCGATGCAGTTTATTGCAATAGTTAGCCCCTTTTTGCAATTATATTTGTAACTAATGCAACGTCAAGCCGACGTTGCAATATCTTTCTTAATATTGCCATGAATAGTTGTTCTCTTGAAATAACTAGTCTCTATTACAACAAAATGATTGCCCTCACGCAAAGGAATTTGTTTGTTGCAATACCGCTACCATATTGCAACGCCAATACAGTTTGTTGCAATATGAGGCCTCTATCGCAACAAGGTTAGTATTTATCACAACCAGACTAAGTTATGGCAATATGTGCGGCCTATTACCACAACTGGGGAATTTGTGATAATATTGCATTTTATTGCAACAAAACGTAGTTGTAGTAATAAATTTTGTTGCAATAGACCGGAATCCTTGTAGTGTCGGTGAAGCTACTTATATATTGGGCATCAAGATCTATAGGGATAGATCGAGACACTTAATAAGACTTTCACAAAGCACATACCGTGACAAGATTTTGAAGAAGTTCAAAATGGATTAGTCAAAAAAGGGTTCTTGCCTGTGTTGCAAGGTGTGAAATTGAGTAAGACTCAAAACCCGACCACGGTAGAAGATAGAGAGAGAGAATGAAAGTCATTCCCTATGCCTCTGCATAGGTTCTATGAAGTATGCCATGATGTGTACCAAACCTATTGTGTACCTTGCCATGAGTTTGGCAAGGGGGTACAATAGTGATCCAGGAGTAGATCGCTGGACAACGGTCAAAATTATCCTTAGTTACCTAAGAGGACTAAGAAGATATTTCTCGATTATGGAGGTAATAAAGAGTTCATCGTAAAGGGTTACGTCGATGCAAGATTTGATGCCGATTCAGAAGACTCTGAGTCTCAATCTGGGTACATATTGAAAGTGGGAGAAATTAGCTAGAGTAGCTCATACAAAGCTTTATAGACATAGAAATTTGCAAAAATACATACGGATCTGACAGACCCATTGACTAAACTTCTCTCACAAGCAAAACATGATCACTCCTTAATACTTTTTGGGTGTTAATCACATGGAGATGTGAACTAGATTATTGACTCTAGTAAACTCTTTGGCTGTTGGTCACATGGCGATGTGAACTATGGGTGTTAAATCACATGGTGATGTGAACTAGATTATTGACTCTAGTGCAAGTGGGAGACTGAAGGAAATATGCCCTAGAGGCAATAATAAAGTTGTTATTTTACATTATATTTCCTTATTCATGATAAAGGTTTATTATTCATGCTAGAATTGTATTGATCGGAAACTTAAATACATGTGTGAATACATAAACAAATATCGTGTCCCTAGTAAGCCTCTACTAGACTAGCTCTTTGATCAAAGATGGTTAAGGTTTCCTAACCACAGACACATGTTATCATTTGATAATGGGATCATATCATTAGGAGAATGATGTGATGGACAAGACCCATATGTTAGCTTAGTATAATGATCGTTCAGTTTATTGCTATTGCTTTCTTCATGTCAAATACATATTCCTTTGACCATGAGATTATGCAACTCCCGAATACCGGAGGAATAGCTTGTGTGCTATCAAACATCACAGCGTAACTTGGTGATCATAAAGATGCTCTACAGTTATCTCTGAAGGTGTTTGTTGAGTTGGCATAGATCGAGATTAGGATTTGTCACTCCGAGTATCGGAGAGGTATCTCGGGGCCCTCTCGGTAATACACACCTTAAGCTTGCAAGAAAATGACTAAGGAGTTGGTCACTAGGTGATGTATTGCGGAACGAGTAAAGAGACTTGCCGGTAACGAGATTGAACTAGGTGTGAAGATACCGACGATCGAATCTTGGGCAAGTAACATACCGATAGACAAAGGGAATGGTGTATGTTGTCATAATGGTTCGACCGAGAAAGATCTTCATAGAATATGTAGGAGCCAATATGGGCATCTAGGTTCTACTGTTAGTTATTGACCGGATAGGTGTCTCGGTCATGTCTACATAGTTCTCGAACCCGTAGGGTCCACACGCTTAACGTTCATTGACGATATAGTGTTATATGAGTTATATGTTTTGGTGATCAAATGTTGTTTGGAGTCCCGGATGAGATCACTGAAATGACGAGGAGTCTCAAAATGGCCGAGAGGTAAAGATTGATATATAGGATGATGTTATTTGGACAGCGGAAGTCTTTTGGGACGTACCGGGAAGGAATCGGGTCACCGGAAGGGGTTCCGGGCACCTCCCGCAAATTATGGCCCTTATGGGCCAAAGGAGGGGGTAGACCAGCCCACGCGGGGGATGGTGCACCCGTCCCTTTTTTGGCCAGCCCTAGGGAAGGAAAAGGGGGAGGGCTAGCCCCTCCCTCCTTTCCCTCTCATGGGAGAAAGGAAAGGGAGGGGGGCACCCTCCCCTGCCTTTCCCCGACATCCAAATAAGGAAAGGGGGGCAGCTTGGGAAGGACCCCAAGTAGGATTCCGTCTACTTGGAAGCCTCCTTTGGCTGTCCTCCCTCCCACTTATATATATATATATATATGAGGGAGGGGGCGCCTAGCACACAACAGACAATTCCCTAGCCGTGTGCGGCGCCCCCCTCCACCGTTTACACCCCGGTCATATTTTCGTAGTGGTTAGGCAAAGCCGTGCGGAGATCACTTCACCATCACCATCACCACACCGTCATGCTGTCGGAACTCATCTACTACCTTGTCGTCTTGCTGGATCAAGAAGGCAGAGGATGTTGCCGAGCTAAATGTCTGTAGAACGCGGAGGTGCCATACATTTGGTACTTGATTGGTTGGAGTGCGAAGAAGTTCGACTACATCAACTGCATTGTTAAACGCTTCCTCTTACGGTCTATGATGGTATGTAGACATACTCTCCTCCTCGTTGCTATGCATCTCCATGGATAGATCATTGCGTGTGCGTATAATTTTTTTCCATGCAACGTTTCGCAACAATCACAACATAACTCATCAACTCATATGGATAAAGGCCCAGAAGAGCCATCACAACATTTATTACAAGCAACGGGTCTCAAGACCCTTCACACAAAGTCATACAAGCCAAGTGGAAGCATAAACATGTCTGAGTACAAACATATGAAAAGGAAGAAGGCTAGGAAGCCTGTCTATCTACAAGACCCTCCAAAGAAACCAGACCTCTGTCTGGGATCCCCAAGCTAATCGTCGAAGCCCACGTGAAACTACTAGTGAGACTGAAGTCTCTCTGCAAAAAAATAAATTAAACAAATGTGAGTACAAATGTACCCAGCAAGACTTACATCATAACTAGCTACATATGCATTGGTATCAACAAAGGGGTGGTGAAGTTTAACTGCAGCAAGCTAGCTTTGACTTAGTGGCTATCCTGTACTACGTCTACCTGCATTATCTTTGGGGTGAGCAAGCACACACAAGTCCACATATACACCATATTAATACACCACTATGTATTTGCTCCCACCTCCCTACAAGATGGCCATCCATAGCACCCACGCTTATCTTGCGCATTTTAGAGTATCCACTTCAAGTTATCTATGAACCATATAAGCTTTCCAAGTAGTCCATATCTGCGGACGCGGCTATTCGAATAGTTTGATAACCCTGCAGGGGTGTACTTCTTCAGACATGCTGTCACCACTTATCGCCATTTACACGACATGTACTCGTCAACCTTCAAGCGAAAGCCCAGCGAGGGTGTCGGCCATGATCTGACTAACCACACAAGTCTCTAGTCTAGGTTTATCGGCTATTTGAGTTCCATCCACAAGGAAGTCCGGCCGAGGTTTCCACTATGGCCCCAAACGATGTGTGCAGGGTTCCCAAGTCCACCATCCGGGTGCCACTTGGTACACCGGGCCATGGTGCATAGTCTGTCCCAAGCCCACCTGTACTGGGTGCCACTTGGTAGACTACTAACACAACCTACAAACACCGGAAACTAGTTGCAACTCCTGGATAAAGATTGAGGGGATTAATAAGTCGAGAGGGGTCGAGTTACCGGAACAATGCGTGGTAGTATCTGTTTTGGATCACAAACACAGAACTCAGTTCCTAAGGATGGTTTCAATGAGACAACCCACCATGTACCGATACATGGACTCTCATCGCTACCTTTACCAAATCGCATTCACACACTTAGCTCTCAATAGTAGGACATGTTCATCACCATTCCAAACCATCCCAGATGAATCAGACCTGACACAACTCTAAGCATAGCAGGCATACCAAGCAAGCATGAATGAGTAGGCACATCATGGCTCAAACAAATCCTACTCATGCTAGTGGGTTTCAACTATTTACTTTGGCAAAGACATGTCATGGAGAGGAATGGGTTCAACAACCCCAACATGTAACAATTGAATCGTTGTTATCCTACTGCAGTAAAAGAGAGCGAGAGCAAGAGAGTGGGATTGTATCGGTATGCTCAAGGGGGGTTGCTTGCCTGGAACTTCTGGAGATAGAATTGTGTCTTTATCAGTGTCATCAATCACATCGTCGGAACAACGTCTACTGAGTGGGGACTAACACCGACAAACAAGAGGGAACATAATCAATGCAATGTAACAATATGATGCATGATCATGACATGGCAATATGCTGGTGTTTGAGCTAGTGCAAAATGCTACCATGTTAGTTGAAGTTCATTTGAATCAAAGATTCAAATTTAAGCTCCAAAATAAGCATTTAAAATGCCCTTTAAATGATTTGACATGATCAGCAGGTATAAGTTCCTTTAACATGCATTAAAATGCCATAAATAGATTCTGTTGATTTTTTTGATAATTTTTCATATATAAATTACTTCCATTGGAGTTATAGATTATTTTCTATGATATTTTGAAGTTTTAAACATTTTTTGAAATTCATAATCCTTTTCTAATTTATTATAATTCTAGAAAAGCTTTACTGCATCAGCACTGAGGCATGCTAACGTCAGCTAGTCAACATGGTCAGTCTGGTTAAACCTAACAGCTGGGTCCCACATGTCCTAGGAAAACAATGATTTAAATAGTTCCTAACCGAGCTAATTAGCAGGCCATGGCCCAATGTTAGTGGCTTAGTGTTAAGTTAATGGCTCGGTTAGTGGCTAACCTAATCTGCCACATCAACAAATTGGCATTTAGTAGCCGACGCTAATCCGAGGACACGGGAATTGCCCTCCCGGCCATTTCTGGCAATGGGAGCTCGCGTGGCTGGGTTCTACGGACGCAGTGCATTGGGGCGCCTTGGTTGATGGTGGCAGTGGTCACTGTGGTGGCCGGAATCAGCAATGGCGGTGGTTGAAGCACGGCTTGCATGGGCGTGATGTCTACTATGCAACCTTCTTTTTGTAAACTTGTGTTGGGCCTCCAAGCGCAGAGTTTTGTAAGACAATACCAAATTTCCCTCAAGTGGATGACCTAAGGTTTATCAATCCGTGGGAGGTGTGGGATGAAGATGGTCTCTCTTGAATAACCCTGCAACCAAATAACAAAGAGTGTCTTGTGTCCCCAAGACACCCAATACAATGGTAAATTGTATAGGTGCGCTAGTTCGGCGAAGAGATGGTGATACAAGTGTTATGGATGGTAGATATAGGTTTTTGTAATATGAAAATATAAAAATAGCAAGGTAACTAGTAACAAAAGTGAGCGAAAACGGTATTGCAAAAGCTTGGAAACAAGGCCTAGGGTTCATACTTTCACTAGTGCAAGTTCTCTCCACTACAAAAAATGCACTTCCATGATGATACGTGTTTGTCACAGTAGGTCACGTTTTCTATCGTGCATGTACATCCATGACGATTTTATTACAGAATCAAGATAGTCATACCTGTGCTGTCGTAGAAGTGTTCCATGACGTTACCAAAATTGTCATCACGGAACTGTCCACTTCCATGACGATAAATTGCGCGTCATAGAAGTGCTTTCGTCAAGGGTGACCAACACATGGCATTGACCATAACGGGTCGCCATTAAGCTATCGGGTCCGGCTTTAGATCCGATAACCCGTTAACAGCCCGAACCAATGGGGATTTTCCACGTGTAAAATTCTCATTGGCCGGAGGAAACACGTGTTGGCTCACCGTTGGGACAGATGCCATCCACTCATTGGACAGCGGGCGCCTATGATACGTCAACACGTGGCACCGCCCAATAGAGGCCCATTCCGGTGAAAAGGCCGGCCCAGCTAAGGACCCACCATTTTTTTCAAACACTAGTGGGCTGGCCTGTTAACAGCCTGCCATGTTTTGGGTCAAATTGAGGCCCATACCAGATCAGGCCCATTCACAGGCTACCGTGTTTTGGGCCAAATTACGGCCCATATCAGATCATGTCCATTAACTGGCCACTGTTCTTTTGGGCCCATTCTAAGACATGTTTTTATTTCAGCCTATTAAATGTCTGTTTACCAGTTCGGCCCGATAATAGTTTCGGCCTGTTAGCGGCCCGTGGTGCATCTAGGACGTTGTCGGCCCGGTTTAACTTTAGGCCATTTAACGGCCCTTGCAGAAACTGGGCTATTTCTTGTCCGAAGTAACTTTAGGCCTGTTAACGACCCGTAGTCTTCGTGGATAAATTTTAGCCCAACTAGCCTTTCGGCCTGTTAATGGCCTGTGTTACAGCTGGGCCTAATTACAGCCCGCGTTGAATCCGGCCTGCTTACAGCCCATCTGATAATGGCCCGTGACACTTTTGGGCCTATGGCCCGCGTGGATACGGGTCTGCTTAACGCTGATACGTCTCCAACGTATCTATAATTTTTGATTGCTCCATGCTATATTATCTACTATTTTGGACATTATTGGGCTTTGTTACCCACTTCTATATTATTTTTGGGACTAACCTATTAACCAGATGCCCAGCCCAGAATTGATGTTTTTTGCCTGTTTTAGGGTTTCGAAGAAAAGGAATATCAAACGGAGTCCAAACGGAATGAAACCTTCGGGAACGTGATTTTCTCATCGAATACAACTCAGGAGACTTGGACCCTACGTCAAGACATGTAACAGGAGGTCACGAGGTAGGGGGGCACGCCTACCCCCCCAGGCGCACCCTCCACCCTCGTGGCCCCCTATTGCTCCACCGACGTACTTCTTCCTCCTATATATACCCACGTACCCCCAAACGATCAGATACGAAGCCAAAACCCTAATTCCACCGCCATAACTTTCTGTATCCACGAGATCCCATCTTGGGGCCTGTTCCGGAGCTCCGCCGGAGGTGGCATCGATCACGAAGGGCTTCTACATCAACACCATAGCCTCTCCGATGAAGTGTGAGTAGTTTACCTCAGACCTACGGGTCCATAGTTAGTATCTAGATGGCTTCTTCTCTCTTTTTGGATCTCAATACAATGTTCTCCCCTCTCTTGTGGAGATCTATTCGATGTAATCTTCTTTTTGCGGTGTGTTTGTTGAGATCGATGAATTGTGGGTTTATGATCAAGTCTATCTATGAATAATATTTGAATCTTCTCTGAATTCTTTTATGTATGATTGGTTATCTTTGCAAGTCTCTTCGAATTATCAGTTTGGTTTGGCCTACTAGATTGATCTTTCTTGCAGTGGGAGAAGTGCTTAGCTTTGGGTTCAATCTTGCGGTGTCCTTTCCCGGTGACAGTAAGGGCAGCAAGGCACGTATTGTATTGTTGCCATCGAGGATAACAAGATGGGGTTTTCTTCATATTGCATGAGTCTATCCCTCTACATCATGTCATCTTGCTTAAGGCGTTACTTTGTTTTTAACTTAATACTCTAGATGCATGCTGGATAGCGGTCGATGAGTGGAGTAATAGTAGGAGATGCAGGCAAGAGTCGGTCTACTTGTCTCGGACATGATGCTTATATACATGATCATACCTAGATATTCTCATAACTATGCTCAATTCTATCAATTGCTCAATAGTAATTTGTTCACCCACCGTAGAATACTTATGCTCTCGAGAGAATCCACTAGTGAAACCTATGGCCACTGGGTCTATCTTTATCATATCAATCTCCTACTACTTACTTATTTACTTTGCTATTTACTTTGCCTTTATTTTACTTTGCATCTTTATCATAAAAATACCAAAAATATTATCTTATCAGATCTATCAGATCTCACTCTCGTAAGTGTCCTATAGGGATTGACAACCCCTATTTGCGTTGGTTGCGAGGATTTATTTGTTTTGTGCAGGTGCGAGGGACTCGCGCGTAGCCTCCTACTGGATTGATACCTTGGTTCTCAAAAACTGAGGGAAATACTTACGGTTGCTGCATCATCCCTTCCTCTTTGGGGAAAACCAACGCAGTGCTAAAAGAGGTAGCAAGAAGGATTTCTGGCGCCGTTGCCGGGGAGGTCTACGCAAAAGTCAACATACCAAGTACCCATCACATACCCTTATCTCCCGCATTACATTATTTGCCATTGCCTCTTGTTTTCCTCTCCCCCACTTCACCCTTGCCATTTTATTTGCCCTCTCTCTCTCTATCCTCCCTCTATTTGCCTCTTTTTGCCCTCTTGCTTTTTGTTTGCTTGTGTGTTAGTTTGCTTACTTGTCGTTATGGCTAGTCCCTTATCATCTCCGTTGTCTCCTGAGAATGAAATTCTTAATTTTAAGCAAAGGGAGGGTGAAAATCTGAAAGATGCTTGGTATAGAATTTGCAATGCTCAAAATAAATCTACTAGGAAGCAATCTACTACCATTCTCCTTCACAATTTTTATGTAGGCATTACTACTTGGCACCATTATGTTCTTCATACTATTACCGGAGGGAACTTTTTGGGTAGCCATACTTTTGATTCTTATAATGATATGTTAGATTTATTTGGCTCACCCCCTCTCTTGGTTAATGGAACTATATTAACTTTGGAGCATGTAATGCAAAGGCTTGAGATTATTGAAAATAAATTTGCTACCGTAGAGTTAATTGAAAATTTGGAGAAAAAGATCCACAGCCGAATCTCTCAATATGGATCTAAAGTAGGAGTTACTTTGAAAGATATTAAAGAAAAGGAACCCATAGTTAGTGATAAAATAAATCACGATTCCGTTAGGATCGATAAACTTGAGAATATTATTACCAACTTGTGAACCACTTTTTCTTCCGTAAAAATACTCCAAGTCCCTCCACTAAAGTTGCCAAACTTATGTACGTTCCTAAAAATAAGGGTGATTCATCTAGTAAGGAAAGTGCGGATCTCAAATCTATAAGTGTTCATCCCAATCTTTTTGCTATCATTAAGGAACCATTTGTTACAAATGAATTTTTAGATCTTGTGCCTAAAAGCTTGATAATTAATAAAAAGAAATAAATTCCTAAAGATGGTAGATGCCTCATTGAAGAATTTCCTACCAAAGATGGCAATACCTAGATCTATTCTTGCTTGTTATGCCTAGCTAGGGGCGTTAAAAGATAGCGCTTATTGGGAGGCAACCCAATTTTATTTTTATTCCTTGCTTTTTGCTCCTGTTTAGTAATAAATAAATTATCTATCCTCTGTTTTGGTTGTGTTTTTTGTGTTTAATTAGTGTTTGTGCCAAGTAGAACCGTTGGGAAGACTTGGGGAAAGTCTTGTTGAACTTGCTGTGAAAAACAGAAACTTTAGCACTCACGAGAACTGCTGTCATTTTTATTTGGAAAGTGCTATTTAGTTAACTATTTTTGCATATGATTAATAGATAAATTCCTCTCGTCCAGCAATTTATTTTAGAATTTTTGGGGTTCCAGATCTTGCGCTAGCTACAGATTACTACAGACTGTTCTGTTTTTGACAGATTCTGTTTTTCGTGTGTTGTTTGCTTATTTTGATGAATCTATGGCTAGTAAAATAGTTTATAAACCATAGAGAAGTTGTAATACAGTAGGTATAACACCAATATAAATAAATAATGAGTTCATTACAGTACCTTGAAGTGGTCTTTTGTTTTCTTTCGCTAACGGAGCTCATGAGATTTTCTACTTTAAGTTTTATGTTGTGAAGTTTTCAAGTTTTGGGTAAAGATTTGATGGATTATGGAACAAGGAGTGGCAAGTGCCTAAGCTTGGGGATGTCCATGGCACCCCCAAGATAATCTAAGTACACCTAAAATCCAAAGCTTGGGGATGCCCCGGAAGGCATCCCCTCTTTCGTCTACTTCTAATCGGTAACTTTACTTGGAGCTATATTTTTATTTACCACATGATATGTGTTTTTCTTGGAGCGTCTTGTATGATTTGAGTCTTTGCTTTTTAGTTTTCCACAATCATCCTTGCTGTACACACCTTTTGGGAGAGCCATATATGATTTGGAATTTGTTAGAATACTCTACGTGCTTCACTTATATCTTTTGAGTTATATAATTTTGCTCTAGTGCTTCACTTATATCTTTTAGAGCACGGTGGTGGATTTCTTTTATAGAAACTATTCATCTCTCATGCTTCACTTAGATTATTTTGAGAGTCTTAATAGCATGGTAATTTTCTTAAAATCCCAATATGCTTGGTATACAAGATTAATAATAAAACTTTCTTATGAGTGTGTTGAATAGTATGATAAGTTTGATACTTAATAATTGTTTTGAGATATGGAGATGGTGATATTGAAGTCATGCTAGTTGAGTAGTTGTGAATTTGAGAAATACTTGTGTTGAAGCTTGTGATTCCCGTATCATGCACGTATGGTGAACCGTTATGTGATGAAGTAAGAGCATGATTTATTTATTGATTGTCTTCCTTATGAGTGGCGGTCGGGGACGAGCGATGGTATTTTCCTACCAATCTATCCCCCTAGGAGCATGCGCGTAGTACTTTGTTTCGATAACTAATAGATTTTTGCAATAAGTATGCGAGTTCTTTATGACTAATGTTGAGTCCATGGATTATACGCACTCTCACCCTTCCACCTTTGCTAGCCTCTCTAATACCGCGCACCTTTCGCCGGTATCATACACCTACCATATACCTTCATCAAAACAGCCACCATACCTACCTATTATGGCATTTCCATAGCCATTCCGAGATATATTTCCATGCAACTTTCCACCATTCCGTTTATGACACACTCCATCATTGTCATATTGCTTAGCATGATCATGTAGTTGACATAGTATTTGTGGCAAAGCCACCGTTCATAATTCTTTCATACTTGTCACTCATGCATCATTGCATATCCTGGTACACCGCCGGAGGCATTCACATAGAGTCATATTTTGTTCTAAGTATCGAGTTGTAATTGTTGAGTTGTAAGAAAAATAAAAGTGTGATGATCATCATTATTAGAGCATTGTCCCAGTGAGGAAAGGATGATGGAGACTATGATTCCCCCACAAGTCGGGATGAGACTCCGGACGAAAAATAAATAAAAGAGGCCAAAGAAGCCCAAATAAAAAAAGATAAAGAAAAGAGGCCATAAAAAAAGAGAAAAGGCCCAAATAAAAAAATGAGAGAAAAAGAGAGAAGGGACAATGTTACTATCCTTTTACCACACTTGTGCTTCAAAGTAGCACCATGATCTTCATAGTAGAGAGTCTCTCATGTTATCACTTTCATATACTAGTGGGAATTTTTCATTATAGAACTTGGCTTGTATATTCCAATGATGGGCTTCCTCAAATTTCCCTAGGTCTTCATGAGCAAGAAAGTTTGATGCACACCCACTTAGTTTCTTTTTGAGCCTTCACATACTTATAGCTCTAGTGCATCCGTTGCATGGCAATCCCTACTCACTCACATTGATATCTATTGATGGGCATCTCCATAGCCCATTGATACGCCTAGTTGATGTGAGACTATCTTCTCCCTTTTTGTCTTCTCCACAACCACCACTCTATTCCACCTATAGTGCTATATCCATGGCTCACGTTCATGTATTGCGCGAAGATTGAAAAAGTTTTGAGAATGTCAAAAGTATGAAACAATTGCTTGGCTTGTCATCGGGGTTGTGCATGATTTAAATATTTTGTGTGGTGAAGATAGAGCATAGCCAGACTATATGATTTTCTAGGGATAACTTTCTTTAGCCATGTTATTTTGAGAAGACATAATTGCTTTGTTAGTATGCTTGAAGTATTGTCATTTTTATGTCAATATGAACTTTTGTCTTGAATCTTTCGGATCTGAATATTCATACCATAGTTAAGAGGAATTACATTAAAATTATGCCAAGTAGCACTCCACATCAAAAATTCTGTTTTTATCATTTACCTACTCGAGGACGAGCAGGAATTAAGCTTGGGGATGCTTGATATGTCTCCAACGTATTTATAATTTTTGATTGCTCCATGCTATATTATCTACTGTTTTGGACATTATTGGGCTTTATTATCCACTTTTATATTATTTTTGGGACTAACCTATTAACCGGAGGCCCAACCCAGAATTGCTGTTTTTTGCCTGTTTTAGGGTTTCGAAGACAAGGAATATCAAACGGAGTCCAAACGGAATGAAACCTTCGGGAACGTGATTTTCTCATCAAATACAACTCAGGAGACTTGGATCCTACGTCAAGACACGTAACAGGAGGCCACTAGGTAGGGAGGCGCGCCTACCCCCCCTAGGCGCGCCCTCCACCCTCGTGGGCCCCCTGTTGCTCCACCGACGTACTTCTTCCTCCTATATATACCCACGTACCCCAAATGATCAGACACGGAGCCAAAACCCTAATTCCACCGCCGTGACTTTTTGTATCCACGTGATCCCATCTTGGGGCCTGTTCCGGAGCTCCGCCGTAGGGGGCATCGATCACAGAGGGCTTCTACATCAACACCATAGCCTCTCCGATGAAGTCTGAGTAGTTTACCTCAGACCTACGGGTCCATAGTTAGTAGCTAGATGGCTTCTTCTCTCTTTTTAGATCTCAATACAATGTTCTCCCCCTCTCTTATGGAGATCTATTCGATGTAATCTTCTTTTTGCGGTGTGTTTGTTGAGATCGATGAATTGTGGGTTTATGATCAAGTCTATCTATGAATAATATTTGAATCTTCTCTGAATTCTTTTATGTATGATTGGTTATATTTGCAAGTCTCTTCGAGTTATCAGTTTGGTTTGGCCTACTAGATTGATCTTTCTTGCAATGGGAGAAGTGCTTAGCTTTGGGTTCAATCTTGCGGTGTCCTTTCCTAGTGACAATAGGGGCAGCAAGACACGTATAGTATTGTTGCCATCGAGGATAACAAGATGGGGTTTTCATCATATTGCATGAGTTTATCCGTCTACATCATGTCATCTTGCTTAAGGCGTTACTCTGTTTTCATTAACTTAATACTCTAGATGCATGCTGGATAGCGGTCGATGAGTGGAGTAATAGTAGTAGATGCAGGCAGGAGTCGGTCTACTTGTCTCGGACGTGATGCCTATATACATGATCATACCTAGATATTCTCATAACTATGCTCAATTATGTCAATTGCTCAACAGTAATTTGTTCACCCACCATAGAATACTTATGCTCTCGAGAGAAGCCACTAGTGAAACCTATGGCCCCCGGGTCTATCTTTATCATATAAATCTCCTACTACAATAGGTTTAGACCTGCTAATGGCCCAAGATGATTATAGGCCCACGTTTTGGGTCATATGAGTAACGGGCCAGCCTGAAGATCAACAAAACTGAGATCCACTGAACCTTCCAGCCTAAATTATAGCATACCAACCAAATAATAAACCTAGACTATACAATAAAGAAATTACAACATATTACATCCACTGGGAATCAAAGTTCGGTACCGGTGATAATAAAGCGCAACATGACCGCAAATTACATACACTAGGCATCAAAGGTCACCACCAGTGCATATAAACGCGCCGACAAAAGAATATACAAAACCGAGAGCACTTCATAAAGCACAAGGCCTGGCCAGGATGGGCCCCGCAAGCAGCCGAACAAGCTGATGATACCTCAGTTGTGTCAACGATAGATGCTCCATCCTTAGCTGTATGGCACCGTAGTGCGCACGGCAGTCCTCTGACATCTTCATTGCATCTTTGACTTCAAGTCGGAGCTGAACTAAAGAAAGCATTTCCGCTTTAAGTTGAGACTGAAGAAGTCGAACTGATTGAGGCAGCGTCTCCATAGAGGTTGTCTCACACCTACTGGTGAGTAGCTTCAACTCACTGTCTTCATCAAGACAGGACCTTGGGGTCATCTCGTTGTCCTCATGATGGTTTGGCTCACTATCTTCCCTAAAGTTCTGCCTGGCATAAGAGATATGCCTCTGAAAGAGAAACAAGGAGACACGTAACAGGTTTCACAATTATATAAGCAAATAAATGGATCTGTTTTGCATAAGGAACATGTTTTTATAACTACAATTTCAAACTGGTAGTTGTTGCAAACATCCAACCAGATGTAAACAGTAGTGGAGGAAATGATGCCTATCCAAATCTATACTAGAACAATGTTTGAAGGCTTGAGAAGGATTGACGGTGTCCTGGACTAGGGGTACTCACCACGTCGTCTCCCGACCAGGTGGATCGGGTCGAGGACCCCCATGGCGGTTTACCCATAGGCCACTTCGGGCAGCCCATGTCGCATTCAAAAAATATTCCACAAGACTTGATGATCAAGACAAGGACTCCTCTCCACCAACGTATTCGACTAGGACTCTTGTTATCCTAGGCCTCCGGTATATTATATAAGCCGAGGCTAGGCTAGTCGATAGATCATTATGACATTATTCATCATACCATCAGGTTTTAGACCACAACATATGATCTCGCAGTAGATCAACTCTGTACTTGATACTCCATCAATATAAACAAGAGCAGGATGTAGGCTTTTACCTCTATCAAGAGGGCACGAACCTGGGTAAAACATCATCTCCTTCGTTCTTATTACCGTTGATCTAAGAATCCACAGCTCGGGACCCCTACCCCGAGATCTGCCGGTTTTGACACCGACAATGGTGCTTTCATTGAGAGTTCCGCTGTGTGATCAACAAAAGATCAATGGCTCTCCTGCAGATCAACTGCGACGTCGTCGTCTTCGTCACCGGCTCGACTGGTCACCTTGGCTTGACCAAGGACTGTGCCCCGCCTCCAATCCTCATGTTCGGACGAGGGCCTTCATCAACATCAACTCCGATCTCTATCATGATTATGGAGGAATTATCCATGGAGCTCGGGGCTCAACGTCAACATTGCCCTCGGGCTACCGTGCTGTTTTTCCGAATAGCGAACTTGTATCCGCTACCACCACCTCCTCGAGAATCACTTTGATGATTCCTTCGGTGGAATTTTGCATAAGTGAGTCTACAACAACACAACAAAATTTCGTCACGTTCCGATGGAGCAATCTCCGCCGATGTCCGATATACCGGAGCCTTGTCGAATCTGGACGGGAATCTGGACAAGTTTGGAGCGTGGTGTCTATCATCTAGCTCGGAAGTTCTTTGGAAGATCCAACCATTGAGAGGCTGTGGAATTCACATATCTACCACCTCTCAAAATTTCAGCTCGATCCGACCGTCCAAACACCGGGAACCTTTCGATTAATGCATCACTTTCCTGATCTGTTTTCTGCGCGAATACGAATCCGACCCAAGTTCATCTTTCTTCATGAACGGGATATTGGACAACCTTTTTGGAAGAATCTATTTGTAGGGTATTGTGTTTTGTTTATGAACACATGCTCATGAATTTTGCTCCTTTTCGAAGGTAATCTTCGCCATCACGCCAGTGTCAAACCAGCCTTTACTCCATGTCTGCCGACCTACGCTAGACAGATCGTCGCTTCATCGAGCCAAGCCCAACCTTATCGGATCATCAGCTCGGCAAGCCGAACAAGAGTTCGGCATCAAGAATACTAAATTATCACCAACACCATCGCCCCACAGATTGCATGGGTCAGGCGTCCCGACATTGCTGCTCGGTCACTTCATCAATCCGGCTTTCACCGCATCACAAGTTATGACCAGCGTCGACATGGCCGCACTGTTGCTTCTTCAAGCTAATGTCCATCACGCTGAACTGCTTCAATACCTCGGCTAAAATGGCAGCTGCAATGTCTGCTTACCGACATGCTCCGTTACCTCGGCCTAGACCGGGGGCTTCGCCATCTCTTCATCAGCCTACTCTGGAGACTTTGGCGTCACCAGCCGACCAGCTTCGTCACGTTAGTTGGACCGGGGGCTTTTCCTCGGTGAGCTAACCTTTGCCAGCATCGTCATGTCATCGCTTCATCGCCCATTAGGCAATGGGTGTGCGGATCTAGTTCCAATTTTGGGAGTAATCTTTCTTCATGTTGCTACAACAGATAAACCAGGTGATATTAATCCTAGTAATTTTTCTTGCTTGGGTTTATTTTATCCGAGGAATTATTACTCTGGTTTGTTCCATCATCTGTACACAGGTCTGTCAAATGATGGCCGCATTAACGACTGTCACGTGGTGGTTCGGCCAGTTTCCGTATACAGTTCGACGAATGCCGAATCCGGAGCTCGGACCGTCCTGTGAATTCAGGCTTTGCCACGCCTTCACTGCGGCATGCCGACGCCCTGCATCAACATTGACTTCGGCGCCAGGCCACATCTCTTTAAATAAATTATTTTTGCGAAAAGTAATTATGCAAGGATTATATATATTTATATTATTCTTTTTGGATTGCACTATTTTATGTGTGTAGGTGATCGACTGCGTCATGCGGTCACTTCGGCAAGCCAACGACGTTGTCCCAATTGGCATAAATCGGCTTGCATGATCACCTTGTTGATTGAATTGCCATAACGACATGTTCGGTTGCCTCAGGGACTTCGGCATCATCAAGAGGGTCCTACCTCGTCGGGTGTTCAATGATGGGCCATATTTTTTATTACTCACTTTGCATAAATTATTAATCATGCAACTTATTATTATTATTATTACTATTATCTCCGGCTTGCACTATCTTCTGTGCACATGTAAATGATCCGGATTGGGCAGCGCTGTCACCTCGGCATATCGACATAACACGTCACCTCGACTGGACCGGGGGCTTCGTCATCACTTCATTAACCCACGCCGGGTACTTCGGCGTCACACTGCCGGCCTGCATCGGCCATGCTAAGTCGCCATTTCGGAGCGTCGAGCTCTTCGCTCTGCCATCGGCCATAGTAAATGTGTTTTCTTCCTAGTCGTTGCAAAATCTTTTTCTATCACTCCTTTTTTGATGCGAGTGTGTGGTCAATAGCCGGATAGCCCATTTTCTCTATAATGACCGCTCGAATTTAGTTTGCTAAACTGGCCTAACGAGAAGTACTCCGCCTTTGGCATTGGAGGTTGAAGCCGAAGACTGACCCACTCGACATCTTGAGATCGGATGTGTCATGTTAAAGCATGACGGAAGCACAAACTAATTTTAAGACCAATTTTCTGATTGGCACAAAAAAATTGATTTAGTTCGGACGTAGAGTTTCCGCATAAGTTTTTTGGTTTTTTAAGCTTATGGCAGTTTTTGATCTATTTGTGTGTTTTTTTATGAGGCGGGACATCCTCTTGACCGAGGTACCCTGCGTAATAATCCAGCTTGGGAAATCTTTTTCGACCCATAGTTCGGCATTTTTTCTGCCGACATGCAGCTCATTGTTGGGTCCAAGCATAAATCCCGGAGTACATTGCCAGACAATTTTTAAGCATCGACAATATCAACAGGGGGCTGCGACCTGAGCCGAATGTCGGTGTCAAAACTGGCGGATCTCAGGTAGGGGGTCCCGAACTGTGCATCTAATGTTAATGGTAACAGGAGACAGGGGACATGAAGTTTTACCCAGGTTCGGGACCTCTTGATGGAGGTAATACCCTACGTCCTGCTTGATTGATATTGATGAATATGAGTATTACAAGAGTTGATCTACCACGAGATCGTAATGGCTAAACCCTAGAAGTCTAGCCTGTATGACTAAGGTATTGAGTATATCCTTTCCGGACTACACCCTCCGGTTTATATAGACACCGGTGGGGGGGTCTAGGGTTACATAGAGTCGGTTACATAAGATGGAATCTGTTGGGGAACATAGTAATTTCAAAAAATTTCCTACGCACACACATGATCATGGTGATGCATAGCAACAAGAGGGGAGAGTGTGTCCATATACTCTCATAGACCGAATGCGGAAGCGTTAGCACAACGCGGTTGATGTAGTCATACATATTCACGATCCGACCGATCCAAGTACCGAACACATGGCACCTCCGAGTTCTGCACACGTTCAACTCGATGACGTCCCGTGAGCTCCGATCCAGCAAAGGTTCACACGAGAGCTTTGTCAGCACGATGGCGTGGTGATGGTGATGATGATGCTACCGACACAGGGCTTCGCCTAAGCACCGCTATGACATGATCGAGGTGGATTATGGTGGAGGGGGCACCGCACACGGATAAGGGATCAATGATCAATTGTGTGTCTATGGGGTGCCCCCTGCCCCTGTATATAAAGGAGCAAGAAGGAGGAGCCGGTCGGCCAAGGAGGGCGCGCCAAGGGGGGAGTCCTACTCCCACTAGGAGTAGGACTCCTCCTTTTCCTATTAGGAGTTGGAGAGCGGAAGGAAAGGGAGAGGAGGAGAAGGAAAGAGGGGGCCTATCATGGTTCTAAGTCTGACAGTAATGTAAGGGGGTAGGTATGGAGAGGCAAGATCTTAGCTATGGAGTAGTTATAAGCACACGAGGTTTACGAGTTCAGGCCCTTCTCGGAGGAAGTAATAGCCCTACGTCTCGGAGCCCGGAGGCGGTCGACTGGATTATGTGTGTATGAATTACAGGGGTGCGAACCCTTTACACTGAGGAGGGGGGTGGCTTATATAGAGTTCGCCAGACCCCTCCGGCCCTCAGTTATGCAGGGTTTCAAATACATTAAGGTCGGGCATTACTGGTAATGCCCCTAATAAAGTGCTATGATGACCATAAAAGCTACTTAATGACCGACCGTTAGCGCGCGGAGTGACTTTAGGTCTCCTGGCCGTCGAGTGGTTGGACCTTGGTCGAGTGTTTGATTCTTGGTCGAGTATCTTCGAGTCTGTCGAGTGGAACACCTCCAAGTCAATTGAAAGGTGATTTCTTCTAGAGATGTCCTTGAGTAGGGCAGTTATGACAGGTCCATGACCCTACCCTAGGTACATAGCTTCATCATTAGCCCCCGAATGGATCGAGGTTTGAGTGGGGAAGGAGTCGAGAACTTCTCCGACTCATTTTTCATGCCATGAGCATATCTTGTTTCGGATCAATGAACCTGAGTGATGATAGCAACTTCCTTTCCAGTCGCCTTGATCCATTCTTAGTTTTTTGTCGAGTGAATTTCTTTACTTGAAAAGCTCCGAGTGACGGTGTGGAGATCTTCCATCTGACAAGTTGTTTTGCTGCCCGCAGATTCCGCGGGATTCGAATTTTAGGAAGCGCGCGGGACGGGGGAGGCCGCAGTAATCGGATGGGATAGGGCGGAGCCGCCTCGATCTCCATGCCACCTTTTTCGCCACGTATCGCACGCGCGATTGTTACGGGATTTGACAGGATCGTCCGGGCCTACCAGTCAGCCACTCGGAAGCGACCTCATATAAGGCGTTGGACCGGGGTTTCTCGAACAGTGCGTTCTCATTTCCTCTTCTCTTCTTCAGGCTTCTTCGTCGTGCTCACTGTCGCCCCAGCGCCGCCGCTCCGTACGCGTCTCGCCGGAGACGATGGGGAAGGAGAAGACGGCGGCTCTGGAGCGGGTGAAGAAGGCGATGACAAAGGCGAAGGGGAAGGCGACCAGTCGAGGTGGATCTTCCTCACGAGCCGGCCTGCCGAACGGCTGGATCCAGGGCGACTGGATCCGCTCGGCGATCCGCCAACAAGACCTCGATGACCTAGCCGACAGAGGATTGATCCCCCATGGATCGGCACAGCTTCCGGGGAAGGAATCCGAGCCGCAACCTCAGGAGGGTGAGCGCGTTCTCCTTGCCACCCACGTCGATCGTGGATTTTCCTTGCCTCCTCACCCTTTCTTCCGGGGATTTCTGAATTTCTTTGGGGCACAACTCCACCACTTCACTCCCAACACAATCGTGTATCTCGCTGCTTTCGTGTCTTTGTGCGAGAATTTCTTGGGTTGTCGGCCTCACTGGGGTCTTTTCAAGCACATTTTCACCTGTCGTTCTCAGATGGTGAAAAATGCCAATCCGAGTGACGAGAGAACACAAGTGATTCAGATGTGTGGGGGTCTTGGTGTTCAGATGAGAGGGAAAAGTTCCTTTCCGGCCATGATTCTTCCCGACTCGGTCCGCGGATGGCAGTCGACCTGGTTTTACTGCAAAGACCAGTCGATGCCAGGGCAGTCGACTGGCCTCCCTCCTTTTACCATGGACCGAGTGAGGAAACCCTCCTCTTTGAAGGTGCTCCCGGAGGAGAAGGCGCAAGTTAGGGTGCTGGTCGAACGAGTGGTCCAGCTTATCCGTGACGGGGTCACTGGTATGGATCTCTTGGAGGTTTTCCTTCGGCGGCGCATCCAGCCTCTTCAAGCTCGAGACCATCCGATGTGGATGTACTTGGGTCTTGACGACACCACTCGGATTCACCCGGAGGATGTCGATGACGACACACTGGAGGGGTGGCTGTCAGGCATCACCGGAAACAAGGACAACCCCAGGGGAGCCAGGAGAGTTCCTCCATTCGACCAGTCCCATGAACCAGGAAAGGTCCGATTCTGAGCTTTTGATTACAATCTGAATTCGCTCGCGCAGCTGTCTATACTGCATCGACTGACTTTATTCTTCCTGCTTTCTTTCAGGCCCTTATCAAAAAGTACTCAGCGCCCAACGGAGAGCAAGATCTGGAAGGAGAGGCGAGCGGCGGCGACAGTGGCGAATGGCATTCTGACGAAGAAGAGGACGAAGAAAGCGACGACTCAAGTGACGAAGAAGAACTCGAGTCGCCTCCTCGCAGGGAGAGGCGATCCAAGCTTGACCAAGAATGACCGAGCGCCCGTGAAAAGGCGATTGCTCAGACCGATCAGTCTTCAAAGCGTCCTCGGACATCTTCGCCAACCCCGACTGAAAAAGTGTCAAAGCATCTCAAAATTGCAGAGCAGAAGCCTCGGAAGGCGTTGCCGAAGATTAAGATTGACATCCCCGTCGCTTCTGCGTGAGTGTCTCCCTTTGTATTCACTCGACGCTTCGTGCTGTTTATTTTTTCTCGATTTAACCAGACGAACTTTGGAACTGGCAGCGCTGCTACTTCCGGGACCTCAGCTTACAGAGATGAGGATGAGGTAATGGAGGATGCAGTCACTTCCAATCTGGGTATGATTTCTGTCATTCTGT
Organism: Triticum dicoccoides; assembly: GCF_002162155.2. NCBI lineage: Eukaryota > Viridiplantae > Streptophyta > Magnoliopsida > Poales > Poaceae > Triticum > Triticum dicoccoides. Next base: position 393,913,276 of record NC_041386.1, read on the forward strand.
CTTTATTTGGTCGACTCAACTGCAATGTGTACCATTGGGTGATGTGATTTTGGTGATTGATCTTTGAATAGCTCCTAACATTATTGACCTCCCCGATGATGATGATGAAGAGCCTGAGAGGCCTTTGATGAGGAAAAATAGGAAAGCTCCTGCAAGGAAGGTGCCACAGTCGACGCCGATGGCGGAACCAGTTTTTCAGGACGCTGGTGATGACAATCGGGGTTCTGTTACCTTCGTCGTACCATTGTCGAGTGCCCTGCCTTCTTCGTCGACTGCTCAGGCTCCTGCCGACCCACCTTCAGTTTTTGCGATCCATCATGTCCCAGAGGATGAAGTGAATGCTGCCAAGGAAGCCATACGCCAGGCGGGCATTATGATGGAGAAGGTGAAGATGGTGCGGGACGCCAGTCAGGCCGCCTATGATGCCAGCTCGGCTCTCCAATGCAATATTCAGGTTAGCTGATCACCGCTTGTTCTGTTAGGATATGCTATCTGGAGACTCTCTTTCCGAAAATCTTTGCATCTGTACACTCACTGGGTGTGTCGATTGAATTTTTGGACTAGTGGGGGCACGCTGAGTGTACCCACTGGGTGTAGTCCCCGAGACTACGGTGGACTGCTGGCAGTCGACTGTAGTCTTTGTATTTTGTTTCTTTCGCTCGATCTGGTCTGGCCGTGTAGAGTGTAAACTGGTAGCTTCGCTCTTCCACTCGGTCTGGGCGAGTGGGATCAGAACCGGTGGGGGCACGCCAAGTGCACCCACTGGGTGTAGTCCCCGAGACCGCGGTCGACTGCTGGCAGTCGACTGGGGTCTGAACGGCTTGTTGTCCACTTCTTTCTCTCTCTTTTTTTACTCCCTGCACTCGACTCCGGCGGGCCGGTCGAGTGGGATCAGAACCAGTGGGGGCACGCAAAGTGCACCCACTGGGTGTAGTCCCTGAGACTATGGTGGACTGCGGGCAGTCGACCGTAGTCTTAGTATTGATTGTCTTTGTCGTTTTTCGCTGTAAAATAACTTCCCCTCCCTATTTGCAGAAATCATGTGATCTTGGAGCTCGCTTTGCTGACTTGGAGAAACAGCAGATCCAGCTAAACCTTGACTTGGAATTGGCCAAGACAGAGCTGCAAAAGGCCAAGGACGATGCCAATGGTAAGATGAGCTTGTTGACTGGTTTGTCTTAGACTTGAGTACCCTTCTGCTCTTTCTGAATCAAGCACCATTTCTTTGCATAAAAACTGAACGAAGCTCTGGCGAAGAAGGATCAGGATTTGGCTGCTGCTCAAAAGAAAGCTGACGACAGAACCGCTCTGGCTGAACAGAAACTGGCTTCAGCCGGCCAATTGGAAGAAGAGAACGCCAAGATGAAATCTTCCCTGAACGAAGCCAACAAGGAGTGCACGCGCTTGAACAAGGACAATTCAACCTATACGAGAAGATGGAAGGCATCGCTCGCAGGAGGGACGATCTGGAGAGCTATCTGAGGAGCCTTGCTAAGAAGTTGTTCATCAAGCTTGAAGGTATACATTTTGTTCCGACTGATGTTTTTTTGGTCAACTCAGCATACGAAAATTGACATATCCTTGGATCATGAATGCAGAGTTTTGCCAGAACTTCGAGGAGGAGACTGGGCGGATTGAGCCAGGTTTGGACCCCATCAACTCTCCCGTGAAAGATGAAACTGCGATGAATCTGCTCAGACTGGAATCCCGCATCGACGGTGTTGTGGACTACTTGGCTCGACTGAAGGTCGCCACGTCACAGATCGACACGGAACTTTGGCCAGAAGCCATGCTCCAGAATGATCTCGAGTCCCTGATGACTCGACTTAACGAGATCCCTGATCGAGTGCAGGAGTGGAAGAAATCTTCTGCCCGGTGTGGTGCTGATGTGGCTCTGTCTTTGGTTCTTGTCCACTACAAGGAGGTGCGACAAGATAAGCTGGCAGCAATCAAGGTCGCCAACACCCAGAGGCATGACTTCCGATCTTTTATGGAGACTTTTATTGCTGCAGCCACTCGGATCACCGACGGCGTCGACCTAGATGAGTTCATTGAGCCTGCCAGTCCTCCTCCTCCGGAGTGAACAAAATTTTATGCCCCACCTTAAATTTGCCTCGGAATGCCGAGTGGTTTTGTAACCGTTAAACTCTTTCGGGCTGAATGCCCGAGCACTTCGATCTGCGGTCTGGAACCTTTAGGATTTATCTGAACTTGGTTTATCGTTGAATATCTTCATGAATTCTTCGCCGAGTGGAACTCGTCCTTCACTCGAGACAACTTTTGTATTTGTGGCGCAGCTCCGAAGAAGAAGGTAGCAGTCGACCTGCACCTCGTCGTCCTTGCGGGTCGGGATGGAGCACACATTGTATTTGTGGCGAAGCTCCGAAGGA
>NC_041386.1:393915720-393916237 GCF_002162155.2 Triticum dicoccoides
GAAGGTGGCAGTCGACCTGCACCTCGTCGTCCTTGCGGATTGAGATGGAGCGCACGTTGTATTTGTGGCGAAGCTCCCAAGGAGAAGGTGGTAGTCGACCTGCACCTCGTCGTCCTTGCGGATTGAGATGGAGCGCATGTTGTATTTGTGGCGAAGCTCCCAAGGAGAAGGTGGCAGTCGACCTGCACCTGTCGTCCTTGCGGATTGAGATGGAGCGCATGTACTTAGGCGACTACTGGACTACAGCTAAGCCTCCGAGTGGGAGGGTTGCTCTCCACTCGGTAGGATTTTTCAAACTTAGGCGAGTACTGGACCGCAGCTAAGCCCCCGAGTGGGAGGCTATCTCACCACTCGGTAGGATTTTCAAATACTTAGGCGAGTACTGGACTGCAGCTAAGCCCTCGAGTGGGAGGGTCGCCCTCCACTCGGTAGGATTTTTCAAACTTAGGCGAGTACTGGACTGCAGCTAAGCCTCCGAGTGGGAGGGTCGCTCACCACTCCGTAGGATTTTCAAATA
>NC_041386.1:393916571-393946292 GCF_002162155.2 Triticum dicoccoides
TACTTAGGCGAGTACTGGAATGTAGCTAAGCCCGCGAGTGGGAGGGTCGCTCTCCACTTGGTAGGATTTTTCAAACTTAGGCGAGTACTGGACTGCAGCTAAGCCCCCGAGTGGGAGGCTGGCTCTCCACTCGGTAGGATTTTCAAATACTTAGGCGAGTACTGGACTGCAGCTAAGCCCCCGAGTGGGAGGGTCGCTCTCCACTCGGTAGGATTTTTCAAACTTAGGCAAGTACTGGACTGCAGCTAAGCCCCCGAGTGGGAGGCTGGCTCTCCACTCGGTAGGATTTTCAAATACTTAGGCGAGTACTAGACTGCAGCTAAGCCCCCGAGTGGGAGGCTGACTCTCCACTCGGTAGGATTTTCAAATACTTAGGCGAAACGGGTTCGCAGCTAAGCCTCCGAGTGAGAAGTTGGCTCACCACTCGGTAGGATTTTATTTTTACAAACTTAGGCGAAACGGATTTGCAGCTAAGCCACCCACTAGGGGATTTCTCAAGCAAACAAAAACAATAACAATCACTGGGAAAATTATAATGCTCTTGTCTTTGATAAATAAACTACAGAAGTTTTTCTTATTACATCTCATCCGAGTGAGAATTCAAGTGTAAAAGGGGCGGAGCAGCTCCGCATTCCAGGCTCGTGGCTCATCAATCTGACGATCGACATTATAAAGGTGGTACGCTCCATTGTGGAGGACTCTGGTGACTATGAAGGGACCTTCCCGAGTAGGAGCGAGTTTGTGTGGTTTCTGTTGATCCACTCGGAGGACCAAGTCTCCTTCTTGGAAGGCTCGACTCTTCACATTTCTGGCATGGAATCGACGCAAGTCTTGCTGATAGATGGTCGATCGGATCATGGCCATTTCTCTTTCTTCTTCCAGGAGGTCGACTGCGTCCTGCCGGGCTTGTTCTGCTTCATCTTCAGAGTAGAGCTCGACTCGGGGTGTGTTGTGAAGCAGGTCACTCGGCAAAACTGCTTCGGCTCCGTAGACCAGAAAGAATGGGGTTCTTCCGGTCGATCGGTTCGGGGTTGTCCTCAATCCCCAAAGAACTGATGGAAGCTCATCGACCCATGCACCTGCTGCGTGCTTGAGATTGCGCATCAGTCGGGGTTTCAGTCCTTTGAGAATTAAGCCATTTGCTCTTTCCGCTTGTCCATTCGCTGGGGGTGAGCGACCGAAGCATAGTCGACTCGTGTGCCCTGAGAGGCGCAAAAGGCTCTGAATTTGTTGGAATCGAAGTTTGACCCATTGTCAGTGATGATGCTGTGCGGAACTTCATATCTGAATATCAACTCTCCGATGAAACTGATAGCAGTGCAAGCATCAAGATTCTTGATAGGCTTAGCTTCAATCCATTTGGTGAACTTGTCGACTACTACTAGCACATGAGTGAAGCCTCTCCTGCCCGTTCTCAGTGGTCCAACCATGTCCATTCCCCAAACAGCGAAGGGCCAGACGAGTGGAATGGTTTTCAGGGCTGACGTGGGCTTGTGCGACATATTGGAGTAAAACTGACATCCTTCACATTTGTCGACTATCTCTTTCGCCATTTCATTCGCTCTTGGCCAGTAGAATCCCGCTCGGTATGATTTAGCCACAATGGTCCGAGAGGATGCATGATGACCACAGGTCCCCAAGTGGATATCATCAAGGATTATCTGACCTTCTTCTGGTGTTATACACTTCTGACTGACTCCAGTCGCGCTTTCTCTATACAACTGTCCCTTTATGACTGTAAAGGCCTTGGATCAACGGACGATCTATCGAGCCTCTTCTTCGTCCTCTGGGAGTTATTTCCTTAGGATGTACACGATGTACGGTACCGTCCAGTCGGGAGTGATCACCAAAACTTCCATGATCAGGTCGACCACAGCTAGAACTTCAACTTCAATCGGATCCGTGGCACTTTTTGGCTGCGGGGCTTCTTCTGTGAAGGGATCCTCCTAAACTGATGGTGTGTGGATGTGTTCCAAAAACACATTGCTGGGAATGGCTTCTCTTTTGGAACCTATTTTCGCCAAATCATCAGCTGCTTGATTTTTCAGTCGGGGTATGTGATGAAGTTCTAACCCCTCGAATTTCTTATCCAGCTTTCTCACTACATTGCAATAACCAGTCATGGCTGGACTTCCGACGTCCCACTCCTTCATCACCTGATTAACCACCAAATCTGAGTCGCCATAGACCATGAGGCGACGGACGCTGAGTGAAATGGCCATGCGCAACCCATATAAAAGTGCTTCATATTCTGCCTTGTTATTGGAGGAATCAGGGTGGATTTGAAGAACATATCTGAGCTTATCTCCTCGGGGGGAGACCAATACTACCCCGGCACCGAAACCATTCAGCATTTTGGAACCGTCGAAGAACATGGTCCAATGCTCCGAGTGAACCTGAGTCGGTAGTTGCTGTTCAATCCACTCGGCGACGAAATCGGCTATTGCTTGGGACTTGATAGCTTTCTTTGCCTCAAACTTGATATCTAGAGGAAGGAGTTCAATCGCCCGTTTTGCCACTCGACCAGTTGCATCTCTATTGTGCAGGATCTCTGACTATGGAGCGTTGACAAATGTAATGGAATGATCAGAGAAGTAGTGAGCAACCTTCTTTGTGGTCATATAAATCCCATATACAAGATTCTGATAATGAGGATATCTTTGCTTCGACGGGGTCAAAACTTCAGAAATATAATATACTGGGTGCTGAACTTTGAAGGCTTTTCCTTCTTCTTCCCGCTTGACCGTAAGTACCATACTGACAACTTGTCCCGTGGCTGCGATGTAAAGCAGCAAAGGCTCTTTGCTGATTGGGGCAAAAAGCACCAGCTGGGTGGAGAGCAGAGCTTTGAGCTCTGCAAACGCTGCATCAGCTTCAGGAGTCCACTCGAACTTGTCTGACTTCTTCATCAATCGGTAAAGAGGCAATGCCTTTTCACCGAGACGAGAAATGAATCGACTTAAAGCGGCCAAGCAACCAGTAAGCTTCTGGACGTCGTGCACTCGCACATGACTTTTCATTCGGAGTATAGTACCAACTTTTTCTGGATTGGCGTCGATTCCTCGTTCGGAAACGAGAAAACCGAGTAACTTTCCGCCAGGAACTCCGAATGTGCACTTTGATGGATTAAGCTTGATATCATACCTCCTGAGGTCGGCAAAGGTTTCAGCAAATTCAGTCAGCAGGTCGGAACCCTTCTGTGACTTGACCACAATATCATCCATGTATGCTTCCACATTCCGACTGATTTGAGTGAGCAAACACTTCTGAATCATCCTCATGAATGTGGTTCCGGCATTCTTGAGGCCGAATGGCATGGTAACATAACAGAAGCACCCGAATGGAGTGATGAAAGATGTTTTGATCTCGTCAGGTCCATACAGACAGATCTGATGGTACCCGGAATAGGCGTCTAAAAAAGACAGTCGCTCACATCCCGCAGTCGAGTCGACTATCTGGTCGATGCGGGGGAGAGGAAAATGATCTTTCGGGTAGGCCCGATTGATATGTCTAAAGTCAATGCACATGCGAAGTGACTTGTCCTTCTTGGGGACCATGACAACATTGGCGAGCCACTCAGAGTGGTAAATCTCTCGGATGAACTTCGTTGCTAAGAGCCGAGCCACCTCCTCGCCAATAGCCTTTCTCTTCTGGACGGCGGACCGTCGGAGATGTTCTTTGACAGGTTTCACTTTTGAGTCTCGTAGGCGGTGCTCAGCCAGCCCCCTGGGAACACCCGGCATGTCAGAAGGCTTCCATGCGAAGATGTCCCAATTCTCACGGAGGAACTGGATGAGCCCTTCTTCCTATTTGGAGTCAAGTGTTGTTGAGATATGAGTCGGAGCAGCACTGGGATCGGTCGAGTGAATGTGAACCGGCTTCGTTTCACCAGACGACTGAAAAGCTGATTCTGTAGCGGGCTTCTTGGCTCGCAACAAATCACTCGGGTCTGCAGTCTTCTGGTACTCCTGCAGCTCTACCACTGCCATCTGAGCATCATCGATCTTTGAGCCTTTCTGAAAACACTCTTCTGCTTTCTTCCGATTGCCTGTAACAGTGATCACACCTTTGGGACCAGGCATCTTCAATTTGAGATACACATAACATGGTCGAGCCATGAAGCGTGCATAAGCTGGCCTGCCGAAAATAGCATGGTAAGCACTCTGGAAATCCACAACTTCGAACGTCAACTTTTCTTTGCGGTAATTCTTGGAATCACCAAAAACCACATCAAGAGCAATCTGGCCGAGTGACTCAGCCTTCTTCCCAGGAATGACTCCATGGAAACTCATGTTGCTGGTACTTAGTCTGGACATCGGAATGCCCATCCCTTTCAATGTCTCAGCATACAGTATGTTCAAACCACTGCCACCATCCATCAAGACTTTGGTCAGTCGAGTGCCTTCAACAACTGGGTCGACCACGAAAGCTTGCCTCCCAGGGGTGGCAATGTGCGTTGGGTGATCGAACTGGTCGAATGTGATGGCAGTCTGAGACCACTTCAGATAACTGGGTTTGGGCCTTGGGGGCGCGCCCCACACTCCCCTTGTTGCCCTCTATTTCCACTAAGGCCCATGTAGGCCCATTAAGCCCCCCGAGGGGTTCCGGTAACCCCCCGGTACTCCGGTATATGTCCAAAACCTTCCAGAACCTTTCCGGTGTCCGAACATAGTCGTCCAATATATCGATCTTTACGTCTCGACCATTTAGAGACTCCTCGTCATGTCCGTGATCATATCCGGGCCTCCTAACTACCTTAGGTACATCAAAACACAAAAACTCATAATACGGATCGTCATCGAACTTTAAGCATGCGGACCCTATGGGTTCGAGAACTATGTAGACATGACCAAGACACGTCTCCGGTCAATAACCAATAGTGGAACCTGGATGCTCATATTGGCTCCCACATATTCTACGAAGATCTTTATCGGTCAAATTGCATAACAACATATGTTGTTCCCTTTGTCATCGGTATGTTACTTGCCCGAGATTCGATCATCGGTATATCAATACCTAGTTCAATCTTGTTACCGGCAAGTCTCTTTACTCGTTCCATAATACATCATCCTACAACTAACTCATTAGTTACAATGCTTGCAAGGCTTATAGTGATGTGCATTACCGAGTGGGCCTAGAGATACCTCTCCGACAATCGGAGTGACAAATCCTAATCTCAAAATACGCCAACTCAACAAGTACCTTTGGAGACACCTGTAGAGCACCTTTATAATCACCCAGTTATGTTGTGACGTTTGGTAGCAAACAAAGTGTTCCTCCGGTAAACGGGAGTTGCATAATCTCATAGTCATAGGAACATGTATAAGTCATGAAGAAAGCAATAGCAAGATACTAAACGATCAAGTGCTAAGCTAACGGAATGGGCCAAGTCAATCACATCATTCTCCTAATGATGTGATCCCGTTAATCAAATGACAACTTATGTCTATGGCTAGGAAACATAACCATCTTTGATTAACGAGCTAGTCAAGTAGATGCATACTAGTGACACTCTGTTTGTCTATGTATTCACACATATATTATGTTTCCGGTTAATACAATTCTAGCATGAATTATAAACATTTATCATGATATAAGGAAATAATAATAACTTTATTATTGCCTCTAGGGCATATTTCCTTCAGTCTCCCACTTGCACTAGAGTCAATAATCTAGTTCACATCGTCATGTGATTTAACACCAATAGTTCACATCTTTATGTGATTAGTTCACATCTCCACGTGACTAACACCCAAAGGGTTTACTAGAGTCAATAATCTAGTTCACATCGCAATGTGATTAGCACCCAAAGAGTGATCATGTTTTGCTTGTGAGAGAATTTAGTCAACGGGTCTGCAACATTCAGATCCGTATGTATTTCGCAAATTTCTATGTCTACAATGCTCTACACGGAGCTACTCTAGCTAATTTCTTCCACTTTCAATATGTATCCAGATCGAGACTTAGAGTCATCTAGATCGATGTAAAAAGCTTGCATCGACGTAACTCTTTACGACGAACTCTTTCATCACCTCCATAACCGAGAAATATTTCCTTAGTCCTTTTCAGTTGCTTCAGGATGTTCTTGACCGCTATCTAGTGATCCACTCCTGGATTAGTTTGGTACCTCCCTGCTAAATGATGTCTACTGCACAACCTTCTTCTTGTAGACGTTGTTGGGCCTCCAAGTGCAGAGGTTTGTAGGACAGTACCAAATTTCCCTCAGGTGGATGACCTATGGTTTATCAATCTGTAGGAGGCATAGGATGAAGATGGTCTCTCTCAAGCAACCCTTCAACCAAAGAACAAAGAGTCTCTTGTGTACCCAACACACCCAATACAATGGTAAATTGCATAGGTGCACTAGTTCGGCGAAGAGATGGTGATACAAGTAGTATATGGATAGTAGATAAAGGTGTTTGTAATCTGAAAATATAAAAACAGCAAGGTAACTAATGATAAAAGTGAGCACAAACGGTATTGCAATGCTAGGAAACAAGGCCTAGGGTTCATACTTTCACTAGTGCAAGTTCTCTCAACAATAATAACATAATTGGATCACATAACTATCCCTCAACATGCGACAAAGAGTCACTCCGAAGTCACTAATAGCGGAGAACAAACGAAGAGATTATGGTAGGGTATGAAACCACCTCAAAGTTATTCTTTCCAATAAATCCGTTGGGCTATTCCTATAAGTGTCACAAACAGCCCTAGAGTTCGTACTAGAATAACACCTTAAGACACAAATCAACCAAAACCCTAATGTCACCTAGATACTCCAATGTCACCTCAAGTATCCGTGGGTATGATTATACGATATGCATCACACAATCTCAGATTCATCTATTCAACCAACATATATAACCTCAAAGAGTGCCCCAAAGTTTCTACCGGAGAGTCAACACGAAAACGTGTGCCAACCCCTATGCATAGATTCCCAAGGTCACGAAACTCGCAAGTTGATCACCAAAACATACATCAAGTGGATCATAGATTACCCCATTGTCACCACAGGCATCCCCCGCAAGACATACATCAAGTGTTCTCAAATCCTTAAAGACTCAATCAGATAAGATAACTTCAAAGGGAAAAGTCAATCCATTACAAGAGAGTAGAGGGGGAGAAACATCATAAGATCCAACTATAATAGTAAAGCTAGCGATACATCAAGATCGTTCCACCTCAAGAACACGAGAGAGAGAGAGAGAGATCAAACACATAGCTACTGGTACATACCCTCAGCCCCGAGGGAGAACTACTCCCTCCTCGTCATGGAGAGCACCGGGATGATGAAGATGACCACCGGAGAGGGATTCCCCCTCCGACAGGGTGCCAGAACGGGTCCAGATTGGTTTTTGGTGGCTACGGAGGCTTCTGGCGGCGTAACTCCCGATCTATTGTGCTCCCCGAAGTTTTTAGGGTATATGGATATATATGGGAGGAAGAAGTACGTCAGTGGACCTCCGGGATATCCACGAGGCAGGGGGGGCGCGCCGAGGGGGGTGAGCACGCCCCCACCCTCGTGGGCAGCCCGGGACTCTCTTGGTCCAACTCCGATACTCCGTGGGCTTCTTTTGGTCCAAAAATAAGTTCCGTGAAGTTTCAGGTCAATTGGACTCCGTTTGATTTTCCATTTCTACGATACTCTAAAACAAGGAAAAAACAGAAACTGGCACTGGGCTCTGGGTTAATAGGTTAGTCCCAAAAATTATATAAAACTGCATAATAAATGCATACAAAATATCCAAGGTTGATAATATAATAGCATGGAACAATAAAAAATTATAGATACGTTGGAGACGTATCAGCATCCCCAAGCTTTATTCCTGCTCGTCCTCGAGTAGGTAAATGATAAAAATAGAATTTTTGATGTGGAATGCTACCTAACATATTTATCCATGTAGTTCTCTTTATTGTGGCAAGAATATTCAGATCCATAAGATTCAAGACAAAAGTTTAATATTGACATAAAAATAATAATACTTCAAGCATACTAACCAAGTAATCATGTCTTCTCAAAATAACATGGCCAAAGAAAGCTATCCCTACAAAATCATATAGTCTGGCTATGCTCTATCTTCACCACACAAAATATTTAAATCATGCACAACCCCGATGACAAGCCAAGCAATTGTTTCATACTTTTGATGTTCTCATACTTTTTCAATCTTCACGCAATACATGAGTATGAGCCATGGACATAGCACTATAGGTGGAATAGAATGGTGGTTGTGGAGAAGACAAAAAGGAGAAGATAGTCTCACATCAACTAGGCGTATCAACGGGCTATGGAGATGCCCATCAATAGATATCAATGGGAGTGAGTAGGGATTGCCATGCAACGGATGCACTAGAGCTATAAATGTATGAAAGCTCAACAAAAGAAACTAGTGGGTGTGCATCCAACTCGCTTTCTCAAGAAGACCTAGGGCATTTTGAGGAAGCCCATCATTGGAATATACAAGCCAAGTTCTATAACGAAAGATTCCCACTAGTATATGAAAGTGACAACATAGGAGACTCTCTATCATGAAGATCATGGTGCTACTTTGAAGCACAAGTGTGGTAAAAGGATAGTAGCATTGTCCCTTCTCTCTTTTTCTCTCATTTTTTTATTTGGGCCTTCTCTTTTTTTTATGGCCTCTTTTCTCTTTTTTTATTTGGGCTTCTTTGGACTCTTTTATTTATTTATTTATTTTCTTCCGGAGTCTCATCCCGACTTGTGGGGGAATCCTAGTCTCCATCATCCTTTCCTCACTTGGGACAATGCTCTAATAATGATGATCATCACACTTTTATTTACTTACAACTCAAGAATTACAACTCGATTCTTATACCAAAATATGACTCTATATGAATGCCTCCAACGGTGTACCGGGATGGGCAATGACTCATGAGTCACATGTATGAAAGAATTATGAACGGTGGCTTTGCCACAAATACGATGTCTACTACATGATCATGCAAAGCAATATGACAATGATGGAGCGTGTCATAATAACAGAATGGTGGAAAGTTGCATGGCAATATATCTCGGAATGGCTATGGACATGCCATGATAGGTAGGTATGGTGGCTGTTTTGAGGAAGATATATGGTGGGTTTATGGTACCGGCGAAAGTTGCGCGATACTAGAGAGGCTAGCAATGGTGGAAGGGTGAGAGTGCGTATAATCCATGGACTCAACATTAGTCATAAAGAACTCGCATACTTCTTGCAAAAATCTATTAGTTATCGAAACAAAGTACTACGCGCATGCTCCTAGGGGGATAGATTGGTAGGAAAATACCATCGCTCGTCCCTGACCGCCACTCATAAGGAAGACAATCAATAAATAAATCATGCTCCGACTTCATCACATAACGGTTCACCATACGTGCATGCTACGGGAATCACAAACTTTAACACAAGTATCTCTCAAATTCACAACTACTCACTAGCATGACTCTAATATTACCATCTCCATATCTCAAAACAATCATCAAGTATCAAACTTCTCATAGTATTCAATGCACTTTATATGAAGTTTTTATTATATCCCTCTTGGATGCCCATCATATTAGGACTAGTTTCACAACCAAAGCAAACTACCATGTTGTTCTAAAGACTCTCAAATAATATAAGTGAAGCACGAGAGTTCATCTATTTCTTCAAACTAAAACCACCACCGTGCTCTAAAAAGATATAAGTGAAGCACTAGAGCAAACGACAAACTACTCCGAAAGATATAAGTGAAGATCAATGAGTAGTCGAATAATCATGCAACAATATGAAGACTCTCTAACATTTAAGAATTTCAGATCTTGGTATTTTATTCAAACAGCAAGCAAAGCTAAATAAAATAAAACTCCAAGCAAAACACATATCATGTGGTAAATAAAGTTACCGATGAACGAAGACGAAAGAGGGGATGCCTTCCGGGGCATCCCCAAGCTTACGCTCTTGGTTGTCCTTGAATATTGACTTGGGGTGCCTTGGGAATCCCCAATATTAGGCTCTTGCCACTCTTTATTCCATAGTCCATCGAATCTTTACCCAAAAGTTGAAAACTTCACAACACAAAACTTAACAGAAAACTTGTAAGCTCCGTTAGCGAAAGAAAACAAAACACCACTTAAAGGTACTGTAATGAACTCATTATTTATTTATATTGGTGTTAAACCTACTGTATTCCAACTTCTCCATGGTTTGTAAAATCTTTTACTAGCCATAGATTCATCAAAATAAGTAAACAACACATGAAAAACAGAATCTGTCAAAAACAGAACAGTCTGTAGTAATCTGTAATTAACGCAAACTTATGGAACCCAAAAAATTCTAAAATAAATTTCTGGACATGAGGAATTTATCTATTAATCATCTGAAAAAATAATTAACTAAATATCACTCTCCAATAAAAAATGGCAGCAATTCTTGTGAGCGCTAAAGTTTCTATTTTTTACAGCATGATCAACAAGAGTTTCCCCAAGTCTTCACAACGGTTCTACTTGGCACAAACACTAATTAAAACACAAAAAACTCAATCATAACAGAGGCTAGATAAATTATTTATTACTAAACAGGAGAAAAAAGCAAGGAACAAAAATAAAGTTGGGTTGCCTCCCAACAAGCGCTATCGTTTAACGCCCTAGCCAGGCATGATGATTTCAATGATGCTCACATAAAGGATAAGAATTGAAACATAAAGAGAGCATCATGAAGAATATGACTAACACATTTAATTCTAACTGTCGGTGTCAAAACCGGTGGATCTCGGGTAGTGGGTCCTGAACTGTGCGTCTAGGCCGGATGGTAAGAGGAGGCAGGGAACACGATATGTTACCCAGGTTCGGGCCCTCTTGATGGAGGTAAAACCCTACGTCCTGCTTGATTAATATTGATGATATGGGTAGTACAAGAGTATATCTACCACGAGATCAAGGAGGCTAAACCCTAGAAGCTAGCCTATGGTATGATTGTTGTATATGATTGTATATTCTATCGACTAGCCTGGCCTCGGTTTATATAATGCACCAGAGGCCTAGGATAACAAGAGTCCTAGCCAAATATGCCGGTGGGGGTGGAGTCCTTGTCTTGATTGCCAAGTCTTGTGGAATCTTCCTTGTATGCGGCAGCTATCCGAACTGGCCCATGAGTATACGGCCATGGGGGGCCTCGGCCCAATCTAATAGATCAGGAGACGACGTGGTGAGTACCCCCTAGTCCAGGACACCGTCACTAACCCACTTCCTATGCATAGGGATTTTGTGAGCAAACAACTTGTGAGAACAAGAATCAATTTGCATAGGAAAGAAAAACATGCATAACTTCAAGATTTTAAGCACATAGAGAGGAAACTTGATATTATTGCAATTCCTACAAGCATATTTTCCTCCGTCATAATTATTTTCAGTAGCATCATGAATGAATTCAACAATATAACCAGCACCTAAAACATTCTTTTCAAAATCTACAAGCATAGAATTTTTATTACTCTCCACAAAAGCAAACTTCTTCTCATGAATAGTAGTGGGAGCAATCTCAACAAAATAACTATCATGTGAGGCATAATCCAATTGAAAGTTAAAATCATGATGACAAATTTCATGGATATCATTATTCTTTATAGCATACGTGTCATCACAATAATCATCATAGATAGGAGGGATGCTTTCATCATATAAATTTTCTCATCAAAACTTGGGGGACAAAAAAATATAATCTTCATCAAACATAGCTTCCCCAAGCTTGTGGCTTTGCATATCATTAGCATCATGGATATTCAATGAATTCATACTAACACCATTGCAATCATGCTCATCATTCAAATATTTAGTGCCAAACATTTTAATGCATTCTTCTTCTAACACTTTGGCACAATTTTCCTTTCCATCTTACTCACGGAAGATATTAAAAAGATGGAGCGTATGAGGCAAACTCAATTACATAATTTTTTGTAGTTTTCTTTTATAAACTAAACTAGTGCTAAAACAAGAAACAAAAAGATTCGATTGCAAGATCTAAAGATGTACCTTCAAGCGCTAACCACCTTGGCAACGGCGCCAGAAAAGAGCTTGATGTCCACTACACAACCTACTTCTTGTAGACGTTGTTGGGCCTCCAAGTGCAGAGGTTTGTAGGACAGTAGCAAATTTCCCTCAAGTGGATGACCTAAGGTTTATCAATCCGTAGGAGGCATAGGATGAAGATGGTCTCTCTCAAGCAACCCTTGTGTCCCCAACACACCCAATACAATGGTAAATTTTATAGGTGCACTAGTTCGGCGAAGAGATGGTGATACAAGTAGTATATGGATAGTAGATAAAGGTTTTTGTAATATGAAAATATAAAAACAACAAGGTAACTAATGATAAAAGTGAGCACAAACGCTATTGCAATGCTAGGAAACAAGGCCTAGGGTTCATACTTTCACTAGTGCAAGTTCTCTCAACAATAATAACATAATTGGATCACATAACTATCCCTCAACATGCAACAAAGAGTCACTCCAAAGTCACTAATAGCGGAGAACAAACGAAGAGATTATGGTAGGGTACGAAACCACCTCAAAGTTATTCTTTCCAATCAATCTGTTGGGCTGTTCCTATAAGTGTCACAAACAGACCTAGAGTTCGTACTAGAATAACACCTTTACACACAAATCAACCAAAACCCTAATGTCACCTAGATACTCCAATGTCACCTCAAGTATCCATGGGTATGATTATACGATATGCATCACACAATCTCAGATTCATCTATTCAACCAACACATTGAACCTCAAAGAGTGCCCCAAAGTTTCTACCGGAGAGTCAAGACGAAAACGTGTGCCAACCCCTATGCATAGATTCCCAAGGTCACGAAACCTGCAAGTTGATCACCAAAACATACATCAAGTGGATCATAGAATACCCCATTGTCACCACAGGTATCCCACGCAAGACATACATCAAGTGTTCTCAAATCCTTAAAGACTCAATCCGATAAGATAACTTCAAAGGAAAACTCAATCCATTACAAGAGAGTAGAGGGGGAGAAACATCATAAGATCCAACTATAATAGCAAAGCTCGCGATACATCAAGATCGTACCACCTCAAGAACACGAGAGAGAGAGAGAGATCAAACACATAGCTACTGGTACATACCCTTAGCCCCGAGGGAGAACTACTCCCTCCTCATCATGGAGAGCACCGGGATGATGAAGATGGACACCGGAGAGGGATTCCCCCTCCGACAGGGTGCCAGAACGGGTCTAGATTGGTTTTTAGTGGCTATGGAGGCTTCTGGCGGTGGAACTCTCGATCTATTGTGCTCCCCGAAGTTTTTAGGGTATATGGGTATATATGGGAGGAAGAAGTACGTCGGTGGACCTCCGGGCTGTCCACGAGGCAGGGGGCGCGCCCAGGGGGTGGGCGTGCCCCCACCCTCGTGGGTAGCCCAGGACTCTCATGGTCCAACTCCGATACTCCGTGGGCTTCTTCTGGTCAAAAAATAAGTTCCGTGAAGTTTCAGGTCAATTGGACTCCGTTTGATTTTCCTTTTCTGCGATACTCTAAAACAAGGAAAAAACAGAAACTGGCACTGGGCTCTGGGTTAATAGGTTAGTCCCAAAAATAATATAAAAGTACATAATACATGCATATAAAACATTTAAGGTTGATAATGTAATAGCATGGAACAATCAAAAATTATAGATACGTTGGAGACGTATCACTAAACTAATAGCAAGGCACACATCAGGTCTGGTACACAACATTGCATACATGATAGAGCCTATGGCTGAAGCATAGTGGACATCTTTCATTTTCTCTCTATCTTCTGCAGTGGTCGGGCATTGAGTCTTACTCAACTTCACACCTTGTAATACAGGCAAGAACCCTTTCTTTGCCTGATCCATTTTGAACTTCTTCAAAACTTTGCAAGGTATGTGCTTTGTGAAAGTCCAATTAAGCGTCTTGACCTATCTCTATAGATCTTGATGCCCAATATGTAAGCACCTTCACCGAGGTCCTTCATTGAAGAACTCTTATTCAAGTATCCTTTTATGTTATCCAGAAATTCTATACCATTTCCAATCAACAATATGTCATCCACATATAATATTAGAAATGCTATAGAGCTCCCACTCACTTTCTTGTAAATACATGCTTCACCGCAAGTTTGTATAAAACCATATGCTTTGATCACTTTATCAAAGCATATATTCCAACTCCGAGATGCTTGCACCAGTCCATAGATGGATCGTTGGAGCTTGCTCACTTTGTTAGCACCTTTAGGATCGACAAAACCTTCTGGTTGCATCATATACAACTCTTCTTCTAGGAAATCCATGAAGGAATATAGTTTTGATATCCATTTGCCAGATTTCATAAAGTGCGGCAACTGCTAACATGATTCGGACAGACTTTCAAGCATCAATACGAGTGAGAAAATCTCATCGTAGTCAACACCTTGAACTTGTTGAAAACATTTGGCGACAATTCGAGCTACGTAGATAGTAACACTACTATCAGCGTCTGTCTTCCTCTTGAAGATCCATTTATTTTTAATGACTCACCGATCATCGGGCAAGTCAATCAAAGTCCATACTTTGTTCTCATATATGGATCCCATCTCAGATTTCATGGCCTCAAGCCATGTCGCGGAATCTGGGCTCATCATCGCTTCCTCATAGTTCATAGGTTCATCATGGTCTAGTAACATGACTTCCAGAAAGGATTACCGTACCAGTCTGGTGCGGACCATACTCTAGTTGTCTTACGAGTTTCGGTAGTACTTGATCTGAAGTTTCATGATCATCATCATTAGCTACCTCACTAATTGGTGTAGAGATCACTAGAACTGATTTCTGTGATGAACTACTTTCCAATTTGGGAGAAGGTACAATTACCTCATCAAGTTCTACATTCCTCCCACTCACTTCTTTCGAGACAAACTTCTTCTCTAGAAAGGACCCACTCTTAGCAACAAAGATATTGCCTTTCGGATCTGTTATAGAAGGTGTACCCAACAGTTTCTTTTGGGTATCCTATGAAGACGCACTTTTCCGATTTAGGTTTGTGCTTATCAGGCTGAAACTTTTTCACATAAGCATCACAACCCCAAACTTTAAGAAACGACAACTTTGGTTTCTTGCCAAACCACAGTTCATATGGCATTGTCTCAACGGATTTAGATGGTGCCCTATTTAACGTGAATGCATCTATCTCTAATGCATAACCCCAAAAGAATAGTGGTAAATCGGTAAGAGACATCATAGATTGCACCATATCTAATAAAGTACGGTTATGATGTTCGGACACACCATTACGCTGTGGTGTTCCAGGTGGCGTGAGTTGCGAAACTATTCCGCATTGTTTCAAATGAAGACCAAACTCGTAACTCAAATATTCTTGTTACGACGATTTTCGACTTCACTCTGAAATTATTTGAACTTTTCAAATGTTTCATATTTATGTTTCATCAAGAAGATATACCCATATCTTACTCAAATCATCTGTGAAGGTCAGAAAATAATGATACCTGCCGCGAGCCTCAACACTCATCGTACTGCATACATCAGTATGTATTTTTTCCAACAAGTATGTTGCTCGCTCCATTGTTCCAGAGAACGGAGTCTTAGTCATCTTGCCCATGAGGCATGGTTTGCAAGCATCAACTGATTCATAATCAAGTGATTCCAAAAGCCCATCAGCATGGTTTTTCTTCATGCGCTTTACACCAATATGACCTAAACGGCAGTGCCACAAATAAGTTGCACTATCATTATTAACTTTGCATCTTTTGGCTTCAATATTATGAATATGTGTATCACTACGATCGAGATTCAATAAACCATTCACCTTGGGTGTATGACCAAATCACAACAATTATTGAATCATATTCATGCTTCAATGGTCAAATCATGATCATTGTTGTGATTTGGTTAAATCATATTCATGCTTCAATGGTCAAATCATATTCATTTAACAACAATTATTCGTTGACTTTAAATGAATAACCTTATTGCAATAAACTTGATCAAATCATATTCATGCTTAACGCAAACACCAAATAACATTTATTTAGGTTCAACACTAATCCCGAAAGTATAGGGAGTGTGTGATGATGATCATATCAATCTTGGAACTACTTCCAACACACATCGTCACTTTAGCCTTAACTAGTCTCTGTTCATTCTGCAACTCCCGTTTCGAGTTACTAATCTCAGCAACTGAACTAGTATCAAATACTGAGTGTTTGCTATAAACACTAGTAAAGTACACATCAATAACATGTATATCAAATATACTTTTGTTCACTTTGCCATCCTTCTTATCCGCCAAATACTTGGGGCAGTTCTGCTTCCAGTGACCAGTCCCTTTGCAGTAGAAGCACTTAGTCTCAGGCTTAGGTGTAGACTTGGGCTTCTTCACTTGAGCAGCAACTTGCTTGCCGTTCTTCTTGAAGTTCCCTTCTTCACTTTGCCCTTTTCTTGAAACTAGTGGTCTTGTTAACCATCAACACTTGATGCTTTTCTCGATTTCTACCTTCGTCGATTTCAGCATCATGAAGAGCTTGGGAATCGTTTCCGTTATCCCTTGCAGATTATAGTTCATCATGAAGTTCCAGTAACTTGGTGATAGTGACTAGAGAACTCTGTCAATCACTATCTTATCTGGAAGATTAACTCCCACTTGATTCAAGTGATTGTAGTACTCAGACATTCTGAGCACATGCTCACTAGCTGAGCTATTCTCCTCCATCTTGTAGGCAAAGTGCTTGTCAAAGGTCTCATACCTTTCGACATGGGCATGAGTCTAAATACTAATTTCAACTCTTGGAACATCTCATATGCTCCGTGGCATTTAAAACGTCTTTGAAGCCCCGATTCTAAGCCGTAAAGCATGGTGCACTAAACTATCAAGTAGTCATCATATCGAGCTTGCCAAACGTTCATAACGTCTGCATCTGCTCCTGCAATCGGTGTGTCACCTAGCGGTGCATCAAGGACATAATTCTTCTGTGCAGCAATGAGGATAATCCTCAGATCACGGATCCAATCCGCATCATTGCTACTAACATATTTCAACTTAGTTTTTCTCTAGGAACATATCAAAATAAACAGGGAGCTACACCGTGAGCTATTGATCTACATCATATTTATGCAAATACTATCAGGACTAAGTTCATGATAAATTAAAGTTAAATTAATCATATTACTTAAGAACTCCCACTTAGATAGACATCCCTCTAGTCATCCAAATGATCATGTGATCCAAATCAACTAAACCATGTCCGATCATCACGTGAGATGGAGTAGTTTTCAATGGTGAACATCACTATGTTGATCATATCTACTATATGATTCATGCTCGACCTTTCGGTCTTAGTGTTCCAAGTCCATATCTGCATATGCTAGGCTCGTCAAGTTTAACCCGAGTATTCTGCGTGTGCAAAACTGGCTTGCACCCGTTGTAGATGAACGTAGAGCTTATCACACCCGATCATCACATGGTGTCTCAGCACGACGAACTTTGGCAACGGTGCATACTCAGGGAGAACACTTTTATCTTAAAATTTAGTGAAAGATCATCTTATAATTTTACCGTCAATCAAAGCAAAATAAGATGCATAAAAGATAAACATCACATGCAACAATATAAGTGATATGATATGGCCATCATCATCTTGTGCTTGTGATCTCCATCTCCGAAGCACCGTCATGATCACCATCATCACCGGCGTGACACCTTGATCTTCCATCGTAGCATCGTTGTCATCTCGCCAACTATTGCTTCTACGACTATCGCTACCACTTAGTGATAAAGTAAAGCAATTACAGGGCGATTGCATTGCATACAATAAAGCGGCAACTGAGGGAGTCCTGGATTAGGGGGTCTCCGGACAGCCGGACTATCTCCATTGGCCGGACTGTTAGACTATGAAGATACAAGATTGAAGACTTCGTCTCGTGTCCGGATGGGACTCTACTTGGCGTGGAAGGCAAGCTAGGAAATACGGATATGGATATCTCCTCCTTTGTAACCGACCTTGTGTAACCCTAACCCTCTCCGGTGTCTATATAAACCGAAGGGTTTTAGTCCGTAGGACAACAACCATAACATACAATCATACCATAGGCTAGCTTCTAGGGTTTAGCCTCTCTGATCTCGTAGTAGATCTACTCTTGTACTACCCATATCATCAATATTAATCAAGCAGGAGGTAGGGTTTTACCTCCATCTAGAGGGCCCGAACCTGGGTAAAACATCGTGTCCCCTGCCTCCTGTTACCATCCGGCCTAGACGCACAGTTCGGGACCCCCTACCCGAGATCCGCCGGTTTTGACACCGACATTGGTGCTTTCATTGAGAGTTCCTTTGTGTCGTCGCCGTTAGGCTTGATGGCTCCTGTTATCATCGATAGCGATGCGGTCCAGGTGAGACTTTTCTCCCCGGACAGATCTTCGTATTCGGCGGCTTTGCAGCGCGGGCTAATTCGCTTGGCCATCTGGAGCAGATTGAAAGCTACGCCCCTGACCATCAGGTCAGATTTGGAAGTTTGAACTACACGGCCGACATCCGTGGAGACTTGATCTTCGACGGATTCGAGCCACAGCCGGGCGCGCCGCACTGTCGCAACGGGTATGACCTAGCTCTGCCGCCGAACAATACCCTAGAGGTCGCGCCCGCATCAACTCCGACCCTTAGCTCGGAGCCAACTGCGCCAATCGAGGACAGGTGGGTAGACACCGCCTCAGGGGCTGCAGTCTCGACGATGATCGAGCCAAACACCAGCATAATCCTCTGCGCAGCCCATGACTCCAAGGTGCTGGACTCTTTTCTGGACTCCGAACCATCCGCGCCCCTGCCAATCGAATCCGATTGGGCACCGATCATGGAATTCACCGCGTCGGATATCTTTCAACACTCGCCCTTCGGCGACATTCTGAATTCATTAAGGTCTCTCTCTTTGTCAGGAGAGCCCTAGCCAGATTATGGCCAACAGGATTGGGATGCGGACGACGAAGAAATTCGACGCCCACCCACCACCCACTTTGTAGCCATTGTCGATGATTTAACAGACATGCTCGACTTCGACTCTGAAGACATCGACGGTATGGACGACGATGTAGGAGACGAACATGAACCAGCACCTATAGGGCACTGGGAAGCCACCTCGTCATATGACATATACATGGTGGATACACCCAACAAAGGCAATGGCGACGAGATAGCGGAGGATGACCCCTCCAAGAAGCAACCCAAGCGCCGACGTCAGCGGCGCCGCTCTAAGTCCCGCCAAAGCAAAAGTGGTGATACCGGCACAGGAGATAATAATACTCCGGATAGTGCCGAAGACAACAACAATCCCCTGCAGCAAGATTTAGAGCAGGAGGATGAAGGAGCCAGCTGTCTTGAGAGAGTGGCAGACGAAGAGGAGGAGGATGATCACATGCCCTCCTCCGAAGACGAGGCAAGCCTCGGCGACGATGAATTCGCCATACCAGAGGATCCCGTCGAACAAGAGCGCTTCAAGCGCTGGCTTATGGCCACGGCAAATAGCCTGAAGAAAAAGCAGCAGCAGCTTCAAGCTGATCAAGATCTGCTAGCTGACAAATGGACTGAAGTCCTCGCGGCCGAGGAATATAAACTCGAGCGCCCCTCCAAGAGTTACCCAAGGCGCAGGTTACTACCCCGACTGGAGGAAGAAGCGTATGATACGGCTGATCGGCCACCTCGTGGCCGCGATAGAGAGGCGTTCCAGCCAAAATCTCAGCCTCCACCCCAATGCCATTCAAATAAAAAGGCATGGGGAGATACGCCAGACATGCGGACATATTGGAGGACAAGGCAAAGCATTCAAGATCGATCTACGGATCACGAGGGTGCACCACTCTGCGAGACGACAAACGTCACGCCGGATACAGTAAAAGCAAATCCAGCTGGGCCGAACACAGCGGGCAAGACCCATTCGAGCTGCGTCGAGATATAGCCCAATAGAGAGGCACCACACACCCCTTATGCTTCATAGACGAAGTAATGGAACATCAATTCCCAGAAGGTTTCAAACCTGTAAACATTGAATCATACGACGGCACAACAGATCCCGCAGTATGGATTGAGGACTTCCTCCTCCACATCCACATGGACCGCGGTGATGACTTACACGCCATCAAATACCTCCCACTAAAGCTCAAAGTACCAGCACGACATTGGCTTAACAACTTGCCAGCGGACTCCATCAGCTGTTGGGAAGATCTGGAAGCCGCATTCCTCAACAACTTTCAGGGCACTTATGTGCGACCACCAGAAGCCGATGACTTGAGCCACATAATTCAGCAGCGAGAAGAGTCGGCCAGGCAATTCTGGACTCGGTTCCTTACAAAGAAAAATCAAATCGTCGACTGTCCGGATGCGGAGGCCTTAGCGGCTTTCAAGCACAACATCCGAGACGAGTGGCTAGCCCAGCACCTTGGTCAGGAAATGCCGAAATCTATGGCAGCTCTCACGACGCTCATGACCCGCTTTTGTGCGGGAGAAGACAGCTGGCTGGCTCGCAATAATAACATATCAAAGAACCATGGTACCTCAGATACCAAGGACGGCAATAGCAGGTCACGTCGCAACAAGCATAAGCGCCGCATTAACAGCGAAAATACTAAGGATACGACAATCAATGCCGGATTCAAAGACTCTAAACCCGGTCAGCGGAAAAAGCCATTCAAACAAAGTACGGTGGGTCCGTCCAGCTTGGACCGTATACTCGATCGCTCATGTCAAATACACGGCACCCCAGACAAGCCAGCCAATCACACCAACAGGGATTGTTGGGTGTTCAAGCAGGTCGGCAAGTTAATTGCCGAAAACAAGGACAAGGGGCCGCATAGCGTGACAAGGAGGAGCCCCGGCAGCCGCACACTGGAGGACAGAAGAGGTTTCCCTCGCAAGTGCGGACGGTGAACATGATATACGCAACCCACATCCCCAAGAGGGAGCAGAAGCGTGCGCTCAGGGACGTATATGCGTTGGAGCCAGTCGCCCCAAATTTCAACCCTTGGTCTTCCTGTTCGATCACCTTCGATCGCAGGGACCACCCCACTAGTATCCGTCATGGCGGATTCGCCGCATTGGTCCTAGACCCAATCATCGACGGATTTCACCTCACTCAAGTCCTTATGGACGGCGACAGCAGCCTGAACTTGCTTTATCAGGACACAGTGCGCAAAATGGGTATAGACCCCTCAAGGATGAAACCCACGAAAACGACCTTTAAGGGTGTCATTCCAGGTGTAGAGGCCCATTGCACAGGCTCAATTACACTGGAAGTGGTCTTCGGATCCCCAGATAATTTCCGAAGCGAAGAGTTAATCTTCGATATAGTCCCGTTCCGTAGTGGTTATCACGCGCTGCTCGGGCGAACCGCATTCGCTAGATTCAATGCGGTACCGCATTATGCATACCTCAAGCTCAAGATGCCAGGACCTTGCGGAGTTATTACAGTCAATGGAAACACAGAGCGCTCTCTTCGAACAGAGGAGCACACCGCGGCCCTCGCAGCAGAAGCGCAAAGCAGGCTCTCAAGGCAATCAACCAGTTCGGCGCTTCAAAGCCCGGACACCTTCAAGCGCGCTCAGGGAAATCAGCAAATAGACCGCCTGGCGGCGATCTAAACTTGTGTAGCAATACGGCGGCCACCCCAATCCCAGCCCAACAGCGATATTCGTGCCGCGCGTACATAATTACGCATTAAAAATACCACACGCACAGGTGGGGAGGGGGGCACAACTGCGGCACGCCCCAAAACGCGGCCTAAACCGCACTAGGGGCTTCCCGTTTGGTTATTTTTCTTTTTCTTTCAGGACCTTAATCTCTGGAAACACGGTCCGGCAGCACTATCGCCGAACACATGATGCAACAACCAAGGAGGAAGACAACTACGTTATACCACGGAATTCCCAGGTTGATTACAGTAACGAGCGAAATATTCGATTTCATATCATTCCTTAGCTTTCCCTTGGAAGGGACATAGTCCTACTCTTTGCTTATCGCACTATCTGTATCACTCTGCTTTAACGCAATTTTTCAATAAACAATGCATGACATTACGACTATTATTGCATTCTTGTTATATATATATATATCCATGTGTTCATTAATGACGCCTTGCAACCGTACACTCTGGTACAGCCAATACACCAGGGGCTTACGTACCCCACAATGCGGTGTGAAAAGTCCAAACACTTTCACAAGTGCGGCACCCCGAACTTATAGCATTATATGCATCAGCTCCGAATCATGTCTTTGGTCAAATGTTGGTTTGCTCGGCTCCTATGTTTTGGTACCTTACGTTCCGCTCTATCGGCTAAGGTAGCGCTAGGAGAACTACTATGATTGTGCCTCGGTTCTGCCGAGCTGAGCACCTCAGTAGAGAAAGCTAAAACTGACTGTCATGATAAGGCGAGAGACTGGTCGCTGTTCGGCGAGGTTTTTCGAGTCCCTAAAGACTTATGCCGCTTAGGGCGAGGGGCCGGCCCTGTCCGGCTTACAGGCGTGTATCGCGCCCCGAATTCGGCCTTCCGAATACCAGGGGCTTCGCCGAAATTTAAAATTATAGAATTCTATGGCTAAGTGAGAGTGATAAAGCATTATTAGTCTGGTTGCCTTGTTTGTTGTGCTGAGCACCTCCCTTGAAGGACCCAAATATGGGAACAAGAGTGCTCAGGTTTATCCCGAACACCAGCACTCATGGCATGGGGGCAGAAGCCGAGGACTAGCCATCTCTCAGATTGGATAAACAACCAAACAGAAGGTAATATTTTAAATTCAAACAAGCGTTGCATAGCGCATATGAAACAAGTTTTCATCATACAAGATCACACAAGCAAGTCTCATTCAAATATTACATGCTTTGAGCACTCATCCGCGATGAGACGGGCACCCGGCAGAACGCCCTCGTAGTACATCTCGGGGTGGTGGTGCTCCTTGCCCTCTGGCGGCCCCTCCTTGATCAGCTTCACGGTGTCTAGCTTGACCCACTGCAATTTCACACGGGTGAAAGCCCGACGTGCACCTTCAATGCAGACAGATCGCTTGATGACCTCCAGCAGTGGGCAGGCATCCACGAGCCGCCTCACTAGGCCGAAGAAGCTGTTCGGAAGGGCGTCGCTAGGCCACAGCCGGACTATAAAGCCCTTCATGGCCTGATCGGCCGCCTTATGTAGCTCGACTATCTGCTTCAGCTGGTCGCTCATCGGCACCGGATGTTCGGCCTCAGCATACTAAGACCAGAACAGCTTCTCCATCGAGCTTATCTCCTCGGCCTGGTAAAATTGTGCGGCATCGGACACACTGTGGGGCAAATCTATGAATGCTCCTGAAGAGCTTCGGATCCGGGTAAGTAATCGGTAATCTACTTTTACATGCTTGCTTTGCATATAGAAAGCCTTACCCGCCGCTATCTTCTTCATCGTGTCGATCTCTTGGAGGGCCTTCTGGGCCTCGGCCTTGGCACTCTTTACGCTCTCAAGGGCCGCGGCAAGCTCAGACTCCCGCATCTTGGAGTCAAGCTCCAACCCCTCGTTCTTTTCTACAAGAGCCTGGAGCTCTTGCTGCACCTCGCCCACCCAAGCCTCGTGCTTCTCTCACTCGGTGCACTCCTTGGCTGCTGTATCTTCGGCCTTGGTTAGCGCTTGCTTCAGGGTCGCCACCTCGGTCGTGGCCCCTGGCAAACATACGATGATCCTGTCATTTTGCAATCACGTCCTTTTTTATATATACATTTCTATAGAAAGGGTATTACTTACCCTTGTTCTCCTTGAGCTGCCTCTTAGCAAGGCCGAGCTCTTTCCTGGACCCCTTGAGGTCCTGCTTCAGTACGGCGACCTCCGCAGTTAGTGCGGCGGACGCCAGAAGCGAAGCCTGCATATGCATATTGACATACTTATATTAGACTCCTGCAATATTATTTTATCCTCTATTCAGCTTTTCTTTGTGAACACCGAACAAAGCATTAGGGGTTACTGTCTATGCGGTAATATTTCTACTACATTTCAAAACACTTACCTCGAAGCCTGTTAGAAGGATGGCACATGCTTCAGTCAATCCACTCTTGGCGGACTGAACCTTCTGGATCACCGCACTCATGATAGTGCGGTGTTCCTCGTCGATGGAAGCGCTGCAAAGCGCTTCCAGTAGATTGTCCGGTGCCTATGGATGGACAGAGGTCACTGGCACAGGCGTCTTGCCCCTCTTAGAAGGAGGTTGCCTGCCTGAGACCGGAACCGCTGGAGGGTCTGGCACGGTGTTCGGCTGAGGGCCGAACTCGGAGCTCTCGGGGGCCCCGTCCCCTCAGCTCCTGGAGTCCAGAAGGTCGCCTTGAGGCGCCTCCGGGACTGTCTCCCCTCGATCCGGTGCCTCTTGAGACAACACCTCGGCGTCGTCGGCAGGATGAGGGGAGGTCGCGGTCGGGACTGGATCGCTATCCATGTCCGACAAGCCCAAGGAGCCGTCTGATGATACTGGCTCGTGGCGGCCTGCATAATTGTGTTCGGTGTTAGGAAAAGCAGTGCGACAAAGGAATCCTATGAGTTACTCTGGTATCCGAACACTTACGGTCTCCCCAAGGGCTTGACCCTGGGCAACCACTCGTCTTCGCCTTTGTCGGCGGCGGTGGAACTGTCTGGAAGGAGAGTCCTTCCCTTCCTGGACCCTCCGGCCTCCCCAGTTGGGGCGGCCTTCCTTTTCTTGTCTCCCCCAGTCGGTGGGGGAGCATCTTCTTCTTCCTCTTCCTCATCTTCAGGGGAAGAGTGCGCCGCAGAGTCATCGGACAGTGAGTCCGATGACACCTGGCGTCGGGAACTCTTCCGAGTTCCCTTGGCCTTCTTGGTCTTCTCCGGCACCTTATAAGGGGCCGGAGTCAACATCTTCGCCAGAAGACCGTCTGCGGGGCCTTCGGGCAAAGGAGCCAGACAGTCGATCTGTCCGGCCATCTTCTGCCAGTCCTGTCAAAGGTACGGGAGTTTAGATCCCGCATAGAGTCAATCTGTATGAAAGAATAAGTATCCTGTGAAAGGTTAAGCAGCTTACCGCACTGGCTTGGCACTTCGCGCTGAATCCGTGATCCTCAGTAATAGGGGGGGGGACCTCGGCGCTTTTGAATAGCACCCTCCAGGCGTCTTCATGAGTCATGTCGAAGAGCCTGTTCAGAGTTCGATGCTGCGCCAGATTGAATTCCCACAAGTTGAACTCCCGTTGTTGGCACGGGAGTATCCGGCGGATGAGCATAACTTGGACTATGTTGACAAGCTTGAGCTTCTTGTCCAGCATGTTTTTAATACATGTTTGGAGTCCTGTCAGCTCTTTTGAATTACCCCAGGACAGGCCCTTCTCTTTCCAGGAGGTGAGCCATGTGGGGATGCCAGATCGGAACTCGAGGGCCGCTGCCCATGCAGGGTCGCGCGCCTCGGTGATATAGAACCACCCCGATTGCCACCCCTTTATGTTTTCCACAAACGAGCCCTCGAGCCATGTTACGTTGGGCATCTTTCCCACCATGGCGCCTCCGCACTCCGCCTGGCGGCAGCCCACCACCTTCGGCTTGACATTGAAGGACTTCAGCCATAAGCCGAAGTGGGGCCTGATGCGGAGGAAGGCCTTGCACACGACGATAAATGCCGAGATGTTGAGGATGAAGTTCGAGGCCAGATCGTGGAAATCCAGGCCATAATAAACATGATCCCCCGGACGAAGGGATGGAGAGGGAATCGTAGTCCACGGAGGAAATGGGTGAGGAATACTACCCTCTCATGGGGCCTGGTGGTGGGGATGAGCTGCCCCTCATCTGGGAGCTGGTGCGCGATGTCGTCGGGCAGGTATCCAGCTCTCCTCAGTTTCTTGGTGTCTCCCTCCGTGACGGAGGAGACCATACACTTGCCTCCCGCTCCGGACATGGTTGGAGAAGGTTGAGGTGGAAGTGTGGACTTGGGCGCTGGAGCTCGAGTGTGCGAAAACGGATGAGCAAAGGAGGAAGAAGGCGTGGATAGAAAGGTGAATCCTTATCCCTTTATATGGGCCGACGAAACTAAGCGTCCCCACTTGCCTGGTAAAACTCGCTTATCCCCCAAGCGCCGCAATTGATGGCGCGGTTGTGTTACCCACGCCCGTATTGATGAGAATCCCGTAATAAGGGGACACAATCTCTGCTTTGACAAGACGTGTCAAAAAACTGCCCCTCGTTATGTGCGGGGCTGGTTAAAGGAAACGGTTCGAATAATCACCGGGCCATGACATAACGTCATGCTGCCAAAACAAGCCAGCAAATTAGATCTGCAAAAATATTATTCTCTCTATGGTGGAATGTGGAACTTATTTTGCAGGGTCGGACACTATCCTCGTATTCAAATTCTTCTGTGATGTATTCGGAGAAGGAACCCGCCTTGCAATGCCGAAGACAATACTGCGTGCCGGACTCATCGTCATTGAAGCCTGGTTCAGGGGCTACTGAGGGAGTCCTGGATCAGGGGGTCTCCGGACATCCGGACTATCTCCATTGGCCGGACTGTTAGACTATGAAGATACAAGATTGAAGACTTCGTCTCGTGTCTGGATGGGACTCTACTTGGCGTGGAAGGAAAGCTAGGCAATATGGATATGTATATCTCCTCCTTTGTAACCTACCTTGTGTAACCCTAACCCTCTCCGGTGTCTATATAAACCGAAGGGTTTCAGTCCGTAGGATAACAACCATAACATACAATCATACCATAGGCTAGTTTCTAGGGTTTAGCCTCTCTGATCTCGTGGTAGTTCTACTCTTGTACTACCCATATCATCAATATTAATCAAGCAGGACGTAGGGTTTTACCTCCATCAAGAGGGCCCGATCCTGGGTAAAGCATCGTGTCCCCTACCTCCTGTTACCATCCATCCTAGACGCACAGTTCAGGACCCCCTACCCGAGATCCGCCGGTTTTGACACCGACAGCAACCAAATGGCTCCTGCCAGTTGCCAATAACTCTGTCACAAAACATGATCATCTCATACAATAAATATAGCATCATGTCTTGACCATATCACATCACAACAAGCCCGGCAAAAACAAGTTAGACGTCCTCTTCTTTGTTGTTGCAAGTTTTACGTGGCTGCTACGGGCTTAGCAAGAACCGTTCTTACCTACGCATCAAAACCACAATGATAGTTCTTCAAGTTAGTGTTGTTTTAACCCTCTCAAGGACCGGGCATAGCCACACTCGGTTCAACTAAAGTTGGAGAAACTGACACCCGCCAGCCACCTATGTGCAAAGCACGTCGGTAGAACCAGTCTCGCATAAGCGTACGCGTAATGTCGGTCTGGGCCGCTTCATCCAACAATACCGTCGAACCAAAGTGTGACATGCTAGTAAGTAGTATGACCTATATCGCCCACAACTCACTTGTGTTCTACTCGTGCATATAACATCTACGCATAAAACCTGGCTTGGATGCGACTGTTGGGGAACGTAGTAATTGAAAAAATTTCCTATGCACACACATGATCATGGTGATGCATAGCAACGAGAGGGGAGAGTGTGTCCACGTACCCTTGTAGACCGAATGCGGAAGCGTTAGCACAACGCGGTTGATGTAGTCGTACGTCTTCACGATCCAACCGATCCAAGTACCGAATGCACGGACCTCCGAGTTCTGCACACGTTCAACTCGATGACGTCACGCAAGCTCCGATCCAGCAAAGCTTCATAGGAGAGTTTCATCAGCACGGCGGCGTGGTGACGGTGATGATGATGCTACCGTCGCAGGGCTTCGCCTAAGCACCGCTACGATATGATCAAGGTGGATTATGGTGGAGGGGGGGCACCGCACACGGCTAAGGGATCAATGATCAATTGTTTGTCTATGGGGTGCCCCCCTGCCCCCGTATATAAAGGAGCAAGGAGGAGGAGGATGCCAGCCAAGGAGGGTGCGCCAAGGGGGGAGTCCTACTCCCACTAGGAGTAGGACTCCTCCTTTTCCTATTAGGAGTAGGAGAGGGGAAGGAAAGGGAGAGGAGGAGAAGGAAAGAGGGGGCCAACCCCCTTGCCCTAAACCAATTCGGTTTGGGCCTTGGGGGGGCCACACTCCCCTTGCTGCCCTCTATTTCCACTAAGGCCCATGTAGGCCTATTAAGCCCCCCGGGGGGTTCCAGTAACCCCCCGGTACTCTGGTATATGTCCGAATCCTTTCCGGAGTCCAAACATAGTCGTCCAATATATCGATCTTTACGTCTCGACCATTTCGAGACTCCTCGTCATGTCCGTGATCATATCCGGGACTCCAAACTACCTTCAGTACATCAAACAAAAACTTATAATACCGATCGTCACTGAACTTTAAGCGTGCGGACCCTATGGGTTCGAGAACTATGTAGACATGACCGAGACACGTCTCCGGTCAATAACCAATAGCGGAACCTAGATGCTCATATTGGCTGCCACATATTCTACGAAGATCTTTATCGGTCAAACCGCATAACAACATACGTTGTTCCCTTTGTCATCGGTATGTTACTTTCCCAAGATTCGATCATCGGTATCTCAATACCTAGTTCAATCTCGTTACTGGCAAGTCTCTTTACTCGTTCCATAATACATCATCCCGCAACTAACTCATTAGTTACAATGCTTGCAAGGCTTATAGTGATGTGCATTACTGAGTGGGCCCAGAGATACCTCTCCGACAATCGGAGTGACAAATCCTAATCTCGAAGTACGCCAACTCAACAAGTACCTTCGGAGACACCTGTAGAGCACCTTTATAATCACTCAGTTATGTTGTGACGTTTGGTAGCAAACGAAGTGTTCCTCCGGTAAACGGGAGTTGCATAATCTCATAGTAATAGGAACATGTATAAGTCATGAAGAAAGCAATAGCAACATACTAAATGATCAAGTGCTAAGCTAACAGAATGGGTCAATTCAATCACATCATTATCCTAATGATGTGATCCCATTAATCAAATGACAACTCATGTCTATGGCTAGGAAACATAACCATCTTGGATTAACGAGCTAGTCAAGTAGAGGCATACTAGTGACACTCTGTTTGTCTATGTATTCACACATGTATTATGTTTCCTGTTAATACAATTCTAGCATGAATAATAAACATTTATCATGATATAAGGAAATAAATAATAACTTTATTATTGCCTCTAGGGCACATTTCCTTCAGAATCTTCATTGTTGTTCGCCTAGCTTGCCTTCCACGCCAAAGAAAGTCCTATCCGGACACGGGTATAGTCTTCAGTCTTCATATCCTCACAGCCCATCAGTCCGGCCCATAGATAACAGGCTGGACGCCCAAGGACCCCTTAGTCCAGGACTCCCTCAGTAGCCCCTGAACCTGGCTTCAATGACAAGGTATCCGGCGCGTAGTGCTGTCTTCGGTATTGCAAAGCGGGTTCCTCCTTCCGAACTCCCAAATAGTCTCTAGACTATTTAATTGTGTCCGGACCTGTAACACACACCGCACACAATGGCAGAGATTATATAATAACACACAAGTCCAATCTGCTGACAACTTTAGTAATGCGATGTCACGTCTGTCCGGTCATAATTTCGAACCGTTTTTCGTCCATGTTTCGAGACGTGGTTTTAATTGGCACGTCTTGTCAAAGCAAAGATCGTGTCCCCTTATTACGGGATTATCATCAATACGGGCATGGGTAACCCAACCATGCCGTTTACACAACCCTTGGGAGCAGATGAATTTTAAGGCG
>NC_041386.1:393946775-394085433 GCF_002162155.2 Triticum dicoccoides
CTTATAAGGAGATAAGATTCCCCTTTCTTCTCCCACGCTTTCTTCCTGCCTCTCCACTCTTGAGCTCCAATGCCCAAGCTCTCATTTCCCTGTCTCGAGGAAGCACTCAACCATGTCCGGATATGGAGGTCAAGGAAAATGGATGGCCTCCTCTGTTAAGGAGGAGGACATCACCGAGCTTCGGGCGGCCAGGTACCTGGCGAAGGAAATCACCCACCGTCTCCCAGCCCAGGGACAAATCATCCCCACACCGAAGCCCAACGAGAGGGTAGTGTTTATCCCTCATATCCTCCACGGGCTAGGGTTTCCACTCCACCCCTTCGTTCGCAGGTTAATGTTCTACTACGGGATAGATTTCCATGATCTATCCCCGAACTCCTTCCTCAATATCTCAGTGTTTATCGTCGTGTGCGAGGCCTTCCTCCGCATCCACCCCCACTTCAGGATGTGGCTCAAAACCTTCAATGTGAAGCCCAAGGTGGTGGACGGACAACACGCAGAGTGCGGTGGCGCCATGGTGAGCAAGCTCACCAATGTCTCTTGGCCAAAAGGCACATCGTGGAATCTGTTAAGGAATGGTAGAAGCCATGGTTCTACATCACCGAACCCCGCGGATGCCCCCGTGCGGCTCACCTCCTGGGTCGAGAAGAGTCCAAACTGGTGTTCGTCGGACAAGCTGATTGCACTGCAAACGCGTGTCCAAAGGATGATCGATAAGGACATCAAGCTTGTCGACATAATCCAAGTGATGTTGGTGTGCCGAATCCTTCCCCTGCCAGAGCGGAAGCTGCCCTCTATGGGATTTCAACCTGAAGAAACACCATACCCTGGTGAGGCTTTTTGAAACGACTCACGAAGATGCCTGGAAGTTGCTTTTCAAGGGAAACGAGATACCGCCGGCCACTGGCTCGGACCGGGATCACGACATAAATCACCCTCCCAACGAGGTATGTTGTTTTCAACACATCCCTTACTTGCTTGTTTCAAGGATGATATCTAAGCTTCCATTACCATTGCTTTTCCAGTACTGGTTGGAGAAGGCGAAGCAGATCCGGTGTCCGGCTCCCTTACCAGAGGAGCCAGTCATCCCGCGCTTAGCAAAGATGCTGGAGCCAACACCTTATAAGACACCAGAGAAGAAGGCCATAGGGAAGGCCAAGGGGGCCCGGAGCGGCCTCCGGCACAAGGGTACCTCGGACGCAACGTCCGAAGACAAGGCCCATTCCCCTGCCACCGAAGAAAACATGGATGAGGAGGAGGAGGAGAGCGACTCTCCCCCTGATGGGGGGAGGAAGAAGAGGAAGCCTCCGCAACTCTGGAGGCGGAGGCGCCCAAGAGGGGGAAGGGCTCCCTCGCGGATAACTCCCCATGGGACGTCGAGGACAGTCTGGAGAGACGCCCCCGCCCTAAGTCTCGGGCCGCATCGTAAGTACTAGCACCTTATTTGCCCATGAAGTTTCCCCTCTTTATTGTGCTGAGACGATTGATTATGTTATTGTAGTCCGGCCGACAACAGCCCTCTGCGATCCTCGTTAGGAGGCTTGCTGGATTCCAAGGCGATGGCCAGTGACTCCCCGCCACCCGCACACTCCCCTAAGAACAAGGATGATGCAGAGGTGTTGTCCTGAAGGACTGTTCCCGGCGGGGGAGAGGCTCAGGAGGAGCCCAAAGGCGTAACCCCCGTCGCCGGACACCAAGGGGAACCAATCCCCCCGGAGACTGGCGGGGAGGACCGTATACAATTCGGCCCTCAACCGGACTCAATTCCAGAGACCGAGGTGGCTCGAGAATCCAGCACGCACCCTCCTTCGAAAGAAGGGGGATGCCTGTTCTGCCGGTGGCCCCTGTCCAACCAGGGGCACCGGACAATCTACTGGGAGAGCTGCAAGGCATTCCATTATGGATGAGCACCGTGTCCTCATGGGCACGATGATTGAAAAAGTTCAGTCCGCCAAGAGCGGACGAACCGAGGCCTGCGGCAACCTGCTGATAGGTTTTGAGGTAAGTGATGCCAACATGAGAGAATCCCAATGTAGATAGTAGCCCCTGAGACACTGTCCCATGTTCGGAAAGAAAAAACCGGACAAAGGATCAATCTCCGACGTCAGGAAACTAACTAAATTTTTCTTAACTACATGCATCGTTGCTGGCCGCGGCCTCGCATACTGCCGAAGTCTCCGGACTGAAGTAGAAACTGGCCGAGGCCGAGGGAGAGTTGAGCCAAGTGAACCGGCAGCTCGAGAAGAAGCAAGGTAAGCAATAATCTGTTATATATTCGAAAAGAAGAAAATGACATGCGATGACCAAAATGCCATGATTTGTATAGAAGCGACGACCGAGGTCGAGGCCCTGAGAAAGGCCCTAGCCGAAGCCGAGGGGAAGGCTATCCAACAGTAAGCCGCCCGTAGGAAGCTCAAGGCCCGGGTCCAGCAGGAGCTTCATGACATGGTGAAGCCTTGGAGCATGAGGCATCGGCTCGATAGGCTGAACTTACCAAAGCTTGTCAGAGCGCGGAGGCCGCATGGAATGAGGCCGGGGATGCTCTCCGGGAGATCCAGGAGGCGAAGAAGATCACAGCGGGTAAGGCATTTAACATGAAAAGCATGTATGCGGAGAGGAAATACCTTTTACTAACCCAGATTCGGAGTTGCCCAGGGGCTTTTGTGGATCTTCCGCGCAGTGTATCCGATGCTACGAAGTTCTTCCGAGCCAAGGAAGGGGATTCTCCGGAGAAGCTATTCTGGTCGCAGTATGCTGTGCCAGAACATCTAGTGGCCTTTGCCGATCAACTGAAATAGTTGGTCGAGCTGCACAGGATGGCCGGACTGGCCATGAAGGATTTAATAACCAGACTATGGCCAGCTGAAGCTATACCTAGCAGTTATTTTGGCCTCGTGAAGCGGGTGGTGGAGGCTTGTCCATGGCTAGACATCGTCAAGCGATCAGTCTGCATCGAGGGTGCCCGCATGGCCTTCGCTCGTTGCAAGATGTGGTGGGAGAAGATGGATGCCGTCGAGGTGGCTCGGGGGCCACCGGAGGGCAAGGAGCACGGCACACCCGAGCAATAGTTTGTGGATGTCCTGGAGGGATCTCGACTTATAGCAACGAAGTGGGGGAAGGATGTTATTCTTGAATGAATACATTCATATTTTGCCTTGTATGATGAAAACAAATCCGCTTTGTAATATAATTTTTATTATGTTTTAATTGTATCCTCCTGTGCGGCCGTGTTGTATGAAATCTGAGGGTTGGCCAGTCGTCGGCTTCTGCCCTCATGTAGGTAGTATGGAGGTGTTCGGGATGGTATCTAAACAATCTTGATCCAGTTATATGGTCCTTGAAGGAGTTGTTTAGCGCAACGAACCAGGCAACCAGACTATACGGCTTGAACACCCTCACTTAGCCATAGGAGTTTTATAATAAAACATAGGCGCAGCCCCTGGTATACGAACCAGGGTGCTGTCAGCGTGTGATCGGGAAGTACCGATCGTTCATGAAATGCGGAAAAACCTCCAACGATTTGGGACCTCCGAACAGCTGACTGGCTCTCGCTGCATCATGACAGTCAATTTTCGGCTTTCTCTACTAAGGTGCTCATCCGGTTTAGACTAGGGAACAATCGCAGTAGTTCTCTCTTTACTACCCTAGCCGATGTAGCGGAACGTAGGATGGCAAGCATAGGAGCCGGGCAACCCAACTATTGACCAAAGACATGATTCGGAGCCAATGCATATAATGCTAAATTCGGGGTGCCGAACTATACGTATAAGAAGTGTTCGGACTTTTGTTGCCGTAATGCGGG
Organism: Triticum dicoccoides; assembly: GCF_002162155.2. NCBI lineage: Eukaryota > Viridiplantae > Streptophyta > Magnoliopsida > Poales > Poaceae > Triticum > Triticum dicoccoides. The sequence continues at coordinate 393,950,578 of NC_041386.1, forward strand.
GTGCTATGAAGCCCCTGGCAAACATCAAAACGTACCAAAGTGTAAGGGTGCTACCTGATGGGGTTATCCACAGGGAAACTGAAAAAATAAAGAAAAGAGAGAAAGAAAACAAAAAAGATGTAAAGGTAAAAAGCTGGGGTCCTACAGCTCCAGCTACAAACTATTTTCACTATAATATAATTAGTACGTCAAGGCGCATTGATACAAGTAGTGCAATAATCAACATGCTATTTAACATGCCGAAACCCGGGAAGAGCTGCATGTGGGTCCTGGAAGATAGGTAGAGTTATCGTTAACGGAATCACCTAAAAAGTCCCCGTATGTCTGCGCTCCTCGCCATCTTGGTGTGTTTATCCTTCAAGAGTACCGATAACTGGACCACCGATGGGGTCTGTGGGATTAAAACCTAAAATAAAACAAGAAAAAGTGAAAGTATGTGCGTATCCGATGTCGGTTGAGCCGTGCCATGGATCACAAGCTAGCAATGCCTCCGTCGATGCCCATGGAATTTTGAGTGCGTAGTTATGTATGCGCAGCACGCAGGCCACCGCTTGATTGGGACTGAGATAGAGACCAGGTTGCTAGTCAAGCTCCTGACGAGCCGAGCTCTCCTGCTGCAAAGTAGTCCGGACCCTCTTAAGGGTGTCCGAGGGCTCGACAGCCGAATGAAGGTTCTGCTTGAGAAGGCCGCTTTGTATTTCTACTGCTAGGGCAGCTGTGTGCTCTTCTATACAAAGAGAGCGTTCCGTATTGCCATTGACTGTTATGACGCCGCGTGGGCCGGGCATCTTGAGCTTGAGATAAGCATAGTGTGGCACTGCGTTGAATCGAGCAAACACAGTTCGTCCGAGCAGTGCATGATAGCCGCTACGGAATGGGACGATATCGAAGACTAACTCCTCGCTTCAGAAGTTGTCTGGAGATCCGAAGACAACCTCTAATGTGATTGAGCCCGTACAACGGGCCTCTACGCCTGGTATGACTCCTTTAAAGGTAGTCTTTGTAGGCTTGATCCTTGATGGGTTAATGCCCATTTTTTGCAATGTATCCTGATAAAGCAGATTGAGGCTGCTACCGCCGTCCATGAGGACACGAGTCAGGTGGAACCCATCAATTATCGGGTCTAAGACCAGTGCTGCAGAGCCTCCGTGACGGATACTGGTCGGGTGATCCCGGCGATCAAAAGTTATCAGGCATGACGACCATGGATTGAATTTTGGGGCGACTGGCTCTATCGCATAGACGTCCCTGAGCGCACAGTTGCGCTCCCTCTTGGGGATGTGGGTAGCATATATCATGTTCACCATTTTGACCAGAGGGGGAAAATTCTTTTGCCCCCCTGTGTTCGGTTGTCGTGGCTCTTTGTCATCGTCCTCGCTTTGCAATCCCTTTTCCCTATTCTCGGCGTTTAATTTGCCGGCTTGTTTGAAACCCATCACTCTCTATTTGTATGATTAGGAGGCTTGTCGGGGGTGCGGTGAATCTATCACGGACGACCAAGTATGCGGTTCAAGATGGATGGGACCGAATTGTTCTTTTGGAACGACTTCTTCCACTGACCGGACTTAGAGTCGCTAAATCCGGCGTTGACCACTGTATCATCGGTGTTGTCACTGTTGTTTCAGCGCTTGTATCTATTGCGTTGAGACTTGTCTTTGTTGCTTTTAACTTCAGGGGTGCCGGAGTCGCTTGCATTGTTTTTGCTACGGGCCAACCAACTGTCCTCTCCCGCACAAAAAGCGAGTCATGAGTGCAGTTAGGGCTGCCATGCATTTTGGCTTTTCTTGGCCGCGAGCCATTCGTCACGGATGCTATGCTTAAAAGCTGCTAGAGCTTCGGTGTCCGTACATTCGACAATTTGGTTCTTTTTAGTTAAGAACCTTGTCCAGAATTTCCTGGCGGACTCTCCGGGCTGTTGAACTATATGGCTTAAGTCATCAGCGTCCGGAGGTCGAATGTATGTACCTTGGAAGTTATCAAGGAAAGCCTCTTCCAAGTCCTTGATACGTCTCCAACATATCTATAATTTTTGATTGCTCCATGCTATATTATCTTCTGTTTTGGACATTATTGGGCTTTATTATCCACTTTTATATTATTTTTGGGACTAACCTATTGACCCAGAGCCCAGTGCCAGTTCCTGTTTTTTCCCTTGTTTTAGTGTTTCGAAGAAAAGGAAAATCAAACGGAGTCGAAACGGAATGAAACCTTCTGGAGAAGTTGTTTTTGGAAGGAAAGCTACCCGATAGACTTGGAGTGCACGTCAGGAAAGAAACGAGGGAGCCACGAGGTAGGGGGCATGCCCTCCACCCTCGTGGGCCCCTCGTGGCTCCCCTGACGTATTTCTTCCGCCTATATATATATATATATATATCCATATACCCTAAAATGATCGAGGAGCAGAATAGATCGGGAGTTCCGCCGCCAGAAGCCTCCGTAGCCAACAAAAACTAATCTAGACCCATTCCGGCACCCTGCCGGAAGGGGAATCCCTCTCCGGTGGCCATCTTCATCATCCCGGTGCTCTCCATGATGAGGAGGGAGTAGTTCTCCCTCGGGGCTGAGGGTATGTACCAGTAGCTATGTGTTTGATCTATCTCTCTCGTGTTCTTGAGGTGGTACGATCTTGATGTATCGTGAGCTTTTCTATTATAGTTGGATCTTATGATGTTTCTCCCCGTCTACTCTCTTGTAATGGATTGAGTTTTCCCTTTGAAGTTATCTTATCGGATCGAGTCTTTAAGGATTTGAGAACACTTGATGTATATCTTGCGTGGGATACCTGTGGTGACAATGGGGTATTCTATTGATCCACTTGATGTATGGTTGGTGATCAACTTGTGGATTCCGTGACCTTGGGAATCTATGCATAGGGGTTGGCACACGTTTTCTTCTTGACTCTCCGGTAGAAACTTTGGGGCACTCTTTGAGGTTGTATGTGTTGGTTGAATAGATGAATCTGAGATTGTGTAATGCATATCATATAATCATACCCACGGATACCTGAGGTGACATTGGAGTATCTAGGTGACATTAGGGTTTTGGTTGATTTGTGTCTAAAGGTGTTATTCTAGTACGAACTCTTGGGCTGTTTGTGACACTTATAGGAATAGCCTAACGGATTGATTGGAAAGAATAACTTTGAGGTGGTTTCATACCCTACCATAATCTCTTCGTTCGTTCTCCGCTATTAGTGACTTTGGAGTGACTCTTTGTTGCATGTTGAGGGATAGTTATGTGATCCAATTATGTTATTATTGTTGAGAGAACTTGCACTAGTGAAAGTACGAACCCTAGGCCTTGTTTCCTAGCATTGCAATACCGTTTGTGCTCACTTTTACCATTAGTTACCTTGCTGTTTTTACAATTTCAGATTACAAAAACCTTTATCTACCATCCATATACTACTTGTATCACCATCTCTTCGCCGAACTAGTGCACCTATACAATTTACCATTTTTTGGTGTGTTGGGGACACAAGAGACTCTTTGTTATTTGGTTGCAGGGTTGCTTGAGAGAGACCATCTTCATCCTACACCTCCTACGGATTGATAAACCTTAGGTCATCCACTTGAGGGAAATTTGGTACTGTCCTACAAACCTCTGCACTTGGAGGCCCAACAACGTCTACAAGAAGAAGGTTGTGTAGAAGAAGATTCTGTTTTCGATGTGTTGTTTGCTTATTTTGATGAATCTATGAGTAGTGTCGGAGGGTATGAACCATAGATAAGTTGGAATACAGTAGATATTACACCAATATGAATTCAGAATGAGTTCACAACAGTACCTAAGTGGTGATTTATTTTCTTATACTAACGGAGCTTACGAATTTTCTGTTAAGTCTTGTGTTGTGAAGTTTTCAAGTTTTGGGTAAAGATTCGATGGAATATGGAATAAGGAGTGGCAAGAGCCTAAGCTTGGGGATTCCCCAGAAGGCATTCCCTCTTTCGTCTTCGTTCGTCCGTAACTTTACTTGGAGCTATATTTTTATTCGCCACATGATATGTGTTCTGCTTGGAGCGTCATTTTATTTCATTGTGTTTTGCTTGCTGTTTGAATAAAATACCAAGATCTTAAATTTTAAATGTGAGAGAGTCTTCACATAGTTGCATAATTATTCAACTACTCATTGATCTTCACTTATTTCTTTCGGAGTAGTTTGTTGTTTGCTCTAGTACTTCACTTATATCTTTTAGAGCATGGTGGTAGTTTTATTTTGAAGAAATAGATGAACTCTCATGCTTCACTTAGATTATTTTGAGAGTCTTAAATAGCATGGTAATTTTCTTAAATAATCCTAATATGCTATGTATTCAACATTAGTAAAAACTTTCTTATGAGTGTTTTGAATACTAAGAGAAGTTTGATGCTTGATGATTGTTTTGAGATATGGAGATAGTGATATCAAAGTTGTGCTAGTTGAGTAGTTGTGAATTTGAGGAATACCTGTGTTGAAGTTTACCAGTCCCTTTGCATGCACGTATGGTAAACTTTATGTAACAAATTTGAATCATGAGGTGTTATTTCATTGTCCTCCTTATGAGTGGCGGTCTGGGACGAGCGATGATCTTTTCCTACCAATCTATCCCCCTAGGAGCATGCGCGTAATGCTTGGTTTTTGATGACTTGTAGATTTTTGCAATAAGTATGTGAGTTCTTTATGACTAATGTTGAGTCCATGGATTATACGCACTCTTACCCTTCCATCGTTGCTAGCCTCTTCGGTACCGTGCATTGCCCTTTCTCACATTGAGAGTTGGTGCAAACTTCACCGGTGCATCAAAACCCTGTGATATGATACGCTCTGTCATACATAAACCTCCTTATATCTTCCTCAAAACAGCCACCATACCTAACTATTATGGCATTTCCATAGCCATTCCGAGATATATTGCCATGTAACTTTCCACCGTTCCGTTTATTATGACACACATCATCATTGTCATATTGCTTTGCGTGATCATGTAGTTGACATCGTATTTGTGGCAAAGCCACCGTTCATAATTTTTCATACACGTCGCTCTTGATTCATCGCAATCCCGGTACACCGCCGGAGGCATTCATATAGAGTCATATCTTGTTCTAGTATCGAGTTGTAATCATTGAGTTGTAAATAAATAGAGGTGTGATGATCATCATTTTCTAGAGCATTGCCCCAAGTGAGGAATAAAAAAAAGAGATAAAAGCCAGAAAAAAGAGAAGGCCCAAAAAAATGAGAGAAAAAGAGAGAAGGGACAATGCTACTATCCTTTGCCACACTTGTGCTTCAAAGTAGCACCATAATCCTCATGATAGAGAGTCTCTTGTTTTGTCACTTTCATATACTAGTGGAAATTTTTCATTATTGAACTTGGCTTGTATATTCCAATAATGGGCCACCTCAAGTGCCCTAGGTCTTCGTGAGCAAGCAAGTTGGATGCACACCCACTTAGTTTCTTTTGTTGAGCTTTCATACATTTATAGCTCTAGTGCATCCGTTGCATGGCAATCCCTACTCCTTGCATTAACATCAATTGATGGGCATCTCCATAGGCCATTGATTAGCCTCATTGATGTGAGACTTTCTCCTTTTTTGTCTTCTCCACATAACCCCCATCATCATATTCTATTCCACCCATAGTGCTATGTCCATGGCTCGTGCTCATATATTGCGTGAAAGTTTATAGGTTTGAGATTAGTAAAGTATGAAACAATTGCTTGGCTTGTCATCGGGATTGTGCATGATGAGAGCATTCTTGTGTGACGAAAATGTAGCATGACTAAACTATACGATTTTGTAGGGATGAACTTTCTTTGGCCATATTATTTTGAGAAGACATAATTTCTTAGTTCGTATGCTTGAAGTATTATTATTTTTATGTCAATATTAAACTTTTGTCCTGAATCTTATGGATCTGAATATTCATACCACAATTAAGAAGAATTACATTGAAATTATGCCAAGTAGCACTCCGCATCAAAAATTCTGTTTTTACCATTTACCTACTCGAGGACGAGCAGGAATTAAGATTGGGGATACTGATATATCTCCAAGGTATCTATAATTTTTATTGCTCCATGCTATATTATCTTCTATTTTGGACATTATTGGGCTTTATTATCCACTTTTATATTATTTTTGGGACTAACCTATTGACCCAGAGCCTAGTGTCAGTTCCTGCTTTTCCCTTGTTTTAGTGTTTCAAAAAAAGGAATAACAAACAGAGTCGAAACGGAATGAAACCTTCTGGAGAAGTTATTTTTGGAAGGAAAGCTACCCGATAGACTTGGAGTGCACGTCAGGAAAGAAACGAGGGAGCCACGAGGTAGGGGGGCACGCCCTCCACCCTCGTGGGCCCCTCTTGGCTCCCCTGACGTATTTCTTCCGCCTATATATATCCATATACCCTAAAACGATCGAGGAGCAGAGTAGATAGGGAGTTCCGCCACCAGAAGCCTCCGAGCCACCGAAAACCAATCTAGACCCGTTCCGGCACCCTGTCGGAGGGGGAATCCCTCTCCGGTGGCCATCTTCATCATCCCGGTGCTCTCCATGATGAGGAGGGATTAGTTCTCCCTCGGGGCTGAGCGTATGTACCAGTATCTATGTGTTTGATCTCTCTCTCTCTCTCGTGTTCTTGAGGTGGGACGATCTTGATGTATCGCGAGCTTTGCTATTATAGTTGGATCTTATGATGTTTCTCCCCCTCTACTCTCTTGTAATGGATTGAGTTTTCCCTTTGAAGTTATCTTATCGGATTGAGTCTTTAAGGATTTGAGAACACTTGATGTATTTCTTGCATGGGATACCTGTGGTGACAATGGGGTATTATATTGATCCACTTGATGTATGATTTGGTGATCAACTTGCGGGTTCCGTGTCCTTGGGAATCTATGCATAGGGGTTGGCACATGTTTTCGTCTTGACTCTCTGGTAGAAACTTTGGGGCACTCTTTGAGGTTCTATGTGTTGGTTGAATAGATGAATCTGAGATTGTGTGATGCATATCATATAATAATACCCACGGATACTTGAGGTGACATTGGAGTATCTAGGTGACATTAGGGTTTTGGTTGATTTTGTGTCTTAAGGTTTTATTCTAGTATGAACTCTAGGGCTGTTTGTGACACTTAAAGGAATAGCCCAACGGATTTATTTGAAAGAATAACTTTGAGGTGGTTTCGTACCCTACCATAATCTCTTCGTTCGTTCTCCGCTATTAGTGACTTTGGAGTGACTCTTTGTTGCATGTTGAGGGATAGTTATGTGATCCAATTATGTTATTATTGTTGAGAGAACTTGCACTAGTGAAAGTATGAACCCTAGGCCTTGTTTCCTAGCATTGCAATACCATTTGTCCTCACTTTTACCATTAGTTGCCTTGCTGTTTTTATAATTTCAGATTACAAAAACCTTTATCTACCATCCATTTACTACTTGTATCACCATCTCTTCACCGAACTAGTGCACCTATACAATTTACCATTGTATTGGGTGTGTTGAGGACACAAGAGACTCTTTGTTATTTGGTTGCAGGGTTGCTTGAGAGAGACCATCTTCATCCTATGCCTCCTACGGATTGATAAACCTTAGGTCATCCACTTGAGGGAAATTTGCTACTGTCCTACAAACCTCTGCACTTGGAGGCCCAATAACATCTACAAGAAGAAGGTTGTGTAGTAGACGTCAGTCCTCCCAGCTGCCAATGGAATTTTCAGGCAGACTGTTTAGCCAATGCCGAGCTGGCCCCTTGAGTTTTAGAGGGAGGTATTTTATGGCGTGGAGGTCATCTCCGCGGGCCATATGGATGTGGAGAATGAAGTCCTCGATCCATACCGTGGGGTCCGTGGTTCCGTCATATGATTCTATGTTCACGGGCTTGAATCCTTCTGGGAATTCGTGATCCAGGAGCTCATCAGTGAAGCAATGAGGATGTGCGGGGCCTCTGTATCGGGCCGTATCATGGCGCGGATCTGATAGAGTCCGTCTGCGGTATTCAGCCCGCCCATGACTGGGTTTGTTAGGTCCGAACAGGTGGCCGTTGTCGCGTGTCGAGGCGTGTGCTCGCAATCCGTAGATTGATCTCGCGTGTCCTGCTTTACTGTTCAGTGTCTGCCGGAGGTCATATGTATGGCCGTGGGCTAATTTACCTCTACCTGAGTGATGAGGTGGGGTGGGTTGGTGTTCGGCATGAGTTTCCGTTTTGTCCCGATCACGTGGTGGTCGATAGACTGTATTGTGTGATGGTGGTATGTACTTCAGAGCCTCCTCATCAAACTGAGGTAGCAATTTGCGCTTTGGGTAGCTTTTGGTCGGGCGCTTGAGGCCGTATTCTTCGGCTGCTAGGACATCTGTCCATTTATCATTGAGCAGATCCTGATCAGCTTGAAGCTACCACTACTTCTTTTTCAGTCTCCTTGCTATGGTGAGTAGCTGGCGCTTCAAGCGCTCCTGCCCGAGAGGTTCCTCGGGCACGATGAAATCTTCGGTGCCGAGGCTCACCTCATCTTCGGAGAGCGGGAGGTAATTATCGTCCTCCGAATCTTCCTGCTTGGCATGTTTAACACGGCTAACCTGCTCATCTTCCCGTTCATCTTGTTCATTTGCTTTATCGATGGGGTCTTCGTTGTCTTCGGCACCTTCCGGAGTGTCATCTTCTCCTGTGTCGGTGTTGCTGTCTTTACTGTGGCGTGACTTAGAGCGGCGCGGCTGACGACGACGCTTGGACTGTATTTCAGAAGGTTTATCCTCAACTGGGTCTTCCTTATCGTCGCCGCTGTGCTCCTTTGGTGCATCCACCATGTATACGTCATACGAGGAAGTGGCTGTCCAGCGTCCGGTGAACGGCGGGTTCTGGGCCTCCTCTTCTCCGGCATAGCAGTCCATACCGTCGATGTCCTCAGGGTCGTAATCAAGTTCATCGGTCAAATCCTCGATCGTGGCTATAAAGTGGGTGGCGGGTGGGACGTAAAATTCTCCATCGTCAGCCCCTAGTTCGAGCCGGATATAGTTCGGCTGTGGGTCCTCCGCCAAGGACAGGTTTTTTAATGAGTTCAGCATATTGCCCAAAGGCGAGTGCTGGAAGATGTCTGTGGCACTGAATTTGAAGATCGATAAATGATCAAGCTCGGCGTCTGCGGGCTCGCGCGGTTCGGAACCTGCGGCCGGAGGCGAGTCCGATGTTTCGGTGGCATGGGCCTCGTGTGAGACCAGGTCCATGTACGGCTCCAACACCGTGGAATCTACGGTCTCCAAGGTGGGGTTAATCCTTCCATCTCTGGATGGTGCGGCCTGCTCCGGCTCTAGGTCCAGAGTGGTTACATGAGCGATCTCCTGGATGCGGCCCGACGACAGATTTAGGTCATGATCATCGGGGTGACTGGGAGCGGCCACCATGGAATCAAATCCGGCGAAGATCAAGTCTCCACGGATGTCCTCGACATAGTTCAAGCTCCCAAATCTGACCTAATGGCCAGGGGCCTAGCTTTTGATCTGCTCCTGATGGCCAAACGAGTTGGCCCGCAGTGCGAAGCCGCCGAACACGAAGATCTTCCCGAGGAGGATAGTTTCTTCGTAGACAGTGTCATTATTGATGATTGAAGGGGCCATCAAACCTTTCAGCGACAACAAAGAGGAACTCTCAATGAAATCACCAATGTTGGTGTCAAAACCGGTGGATCTCGGGTAGGGGGTCCGGAACTGTGCGTCTAAGGTTGATGGTAACAGGAGACAGGGGACATGAAGTTTTACCCAGGTTCGGGCCCTCTTGATGGAGGTAATACCCTACGTCCTGCTTGATTGATATTGATGAATATGAGTATTACAAGTTGATCTACCACGAGATCGTAATGGCTAAACCCTAGAAGTCTAGCATGTATGACTAAGGTATTGAGTATATCCTTTCCGTACTACACCCTCTGGTTTATATAGACACCGGGGGGATCTAGGGTTACATAGAGTCAGTTACATAAGATGGAATCTTCATTGTTGTTTGACTAGCTTGCCTTCCACACCAAGGAGAGTCCTATCTGGACACGGGTACAGTCTTTGGTCATCATATCCTCACAACCCATCAGTCCGGCCGATAGATAACAGGCCGGAAGCCCGAGGACCCCTTAGTCCAGGACTCCCTCACCGAACCCACCAAAAGCCAAGGTACTCCGAGGAGTCCTCGACAAAATGTTCTCGCATATTGCTTTATATGCATTAGTTTCGAATTGTGTCTTCGGTCAATAGTTGGGTTTCCCGGCTCCTGTGTTTGCCTCCTACGTTCCGCTTTGTTCGGCTAGGTGTGCAAAGGAAGAACCACTGCGATTGTGCTTCCAGCTAGCATGGTTAAGCGCCTCAGTGGAGAAAACCAAAACCTGACTGTCACAATAAGCATAAACTAGTCAGCGATCCGATGACTATATTAAACTATAAGATCGATAGAGGTCACCCCATGTTAAATGACGACGTTCATAACATTGGCCGAAGTGTTTACGGCTTGACCTCGACTGTCGTCGAACACTAACCGAGGGCTACTTACTGGCTCCCAACTTTAAGCTCATATGACTAAGTGAAAGTTATAAAGCCCGCATATCTGATTGCCTCATTTCCGCTAACACAACTGCCTTCGGGCACCGAGACATCAGCTAAGGGTTGTTTTGTTATCGTGAAAACACCCTGCGTAGCATCTACAAGGGGGTGGAAGCCGACGATGGGCCACTTTAAACTGATAAACGGTCGCAATGAAGTCAAAATAAACATATCATCGGTGTTTGTATTTAATATACGAGGGCTGCCTTCCGCAATCATTGTTATAAAGCCATAAATATGCATCAATTTGACTTAAGATTTTGGCCAAGCTGGGTTGCCTGGCTCCTGTGCTTACCCCTATGTTCCCGATTGTTCGTCTAGGCGGTAAAGGGAGCACCTATGTCATTGTTACTACCGGGTCATCCGAGTTAGCACCTCAGACTGGGTGAAGCCGAAAGCTAGCGATCTTAAAGGATATAATTGGTCGGCAATGACGGAAGTGAAAATTTTGGTTCATTAATACCATAGAGTTCGGGATCTTTCCCCGAACTAAATCCTCAATATTTTCCTCCCACATTGATTGGAGGTGAGGTTTCATGATCATGATCAGCATGACAACCCAAAGAAAGGAACCGATAGCGGGATTTTTTTGGAAGATGTTTCATATCTCTCTGCATATGTTTGTTTATAAAACCGTATGGCCGGATTGCCATGTTTTCCATAAACCTTGGCCTTATAACGGCTTTATAAAGTAGGACAATCACTCGGCCGAGGAGGCTGAAGCCGATGGTCAGTCAACATAGTTTTGTACAGTGCATATGTGAGCATTAATGATGTAAACTACTTGGATACATAGAATCATTACACATAATTTGTGGTTTTACTCTGGATATCGATCCATAATTGGCCACTCATGCCCGCATTAAGGCTCGGGGGCTACTGGGCTTCGGGCTTATCATTCACTAATATTAAAGGGGCACATCGATCCCCTGATCTTGTGTTGCCACCCGACTAGTGTCTTCGCGGGTACTGCATTATCTATTCAATGCAGAAATTCAAAGTTCTCAGTGTTTGGCTGGACCGGACTATGCACAAACGCATCTTCGGACAACAATAGGTACCATCTAGGACTTATCCGGCATCAATCTAATTATTACAGTGACTTCTCAAAACCGTCTCTCAAGGGCCCGTCCGCCGATCACTATTTCCTCTAATATATTACACAGTGTTTCTATTCCTAAGTATGCTGCCGAGCTGGGAATTGATCCTCAGGCTGATTTTATGAATCGACCTGGGTCTCGGGGGCTACTAGGGTCAGCGGTTTGATTTTATCCTTCAGGGGCATCCCGGATATTAGGCAAACATGCACCTTGAGGGCTACTTGCTATACATCTCGGCAAAGAATACATCGCACAATTCAGAATCAAATTCATAACAATCAGCCCATGGTCGGGGTGGTGCACCACCCCGGATACAGCCTAGCGTTGGTGCTCGACCGCAAAAGATGCCTCGGAAGCAGTCTGGCATAAAGCTTGGTTGCAAGTGGCTGGCTCCATAGAGGGCATCTCTAACATTAAGCTCGTTTGAACTCTTTTAACTTTTTCAAGTCCAAGGTAATCTATGACACCTCGGATACATTCCGGCGTTGGAGCTCGGATACATTCCATCATTGAAGCTCGAAAGCGGTACGACGTTGGTGCTCGGCTGCAAAAGATACCTCGAATGCAGTCTGGCGTTGGAGCTCGGACGCGAGAGGACACCGCCGCATGGGAAACACTTCAAACCCGAGCTAGGCGTAAAAATAACAAGGCATTGATAACGGCCGATAACTTAAAGGGGCTCCTCTGATACCCAACGTGTAAACTCTTCGGACTCACTTCGGCGATCCTCAAGATCGAAGATGGGAAGATTTGTTGAACCAGTTTTCAAAACCGACGATCGAAGATGAAGAGCAGTTCAAAAGAATTGAGGAGTGTCCCCAACTTGAAGACCGGTTGAGGGGGCTACTGACGGTGTCCTGGACTAGGGGTACTCACCACGTCATCACCCGACCAGGTGGATCGGGCCGAGGACCCCCATGGCAGTTTACTCATGGGCCACTTCGGGCAGCCCATGTCGCATTCAAGGAATATTCCACAAGACTTGATGATCAAGACAAGGACTCCTCTCCACCAATGTATTCGACTAGGACTCTTGTTATCCTAGGCCTCCGGTACATTATATAAGCTGAGGCCAGGCTAGTCAATAGATCATTATGACATTATTCATCATACCCTCAGGTTTTAGACCACGACATATGATCTCGCGATAGATCAACTCTGTACTTGATACTCCATCAATATAAACAAGAGCAGGACGTAGGGTTTTATCTCTATCAAGAGGGCCCGAACCTGGGTAAAACATCGTCTCCTTCCTTCCTGTTACCATTGATCTGAGAATCCACAGCTCGCGACCCCCTACCCCGAGATCTGCCTATTTTGACACCGACAAGGATGAACTTAGATTACATGTTAACACGGGCTGGACAAGGCCCTTCTCCATGTTTATCGAAGGATAATTCAATAAATTCCCCAAAGAAAATTCTTTATAACCATTGCCATTATTCTACATTTTGCAATGGTAAATATAGATCAAGTAATATTGGAAGAAACAGAGGATAATGAAGCTCAGGTGCATACTAATGATACATAATCAAATAGCAATTAATTAAGTACAGCGTTACAAGGCAAAAGGTACTGACAAGAGGAATGCATACATCAACGTGTGCAGTGGCATTAGATTTTTTCAACATTTTGGCAAGAGTAAATGTAGATATGATAATTTGGAGAAAGTGGACGGCAGGGCAGATAAGATGCAGAGTAATGCTAGACAATCAACTATCTCGCGATGCAAGTACAGTAATACCACCACCGTCCGTTATTACTTGTCGTTAAAATGGATGTATCTAGAACTATTAAGTTCTAAATACATCCAATTGATCAACAATTAATTCAATACAGAGGGAGTACATGACAACATGTACTTACATGAGCAATCTAAAACTTCATAACCATTGTGTTAATTCTACATTTATCTAAGAGTAAATATAGATCTTATAATTTCAAGAAAAGGAGGATAAAGAAGTAAACATTTATAGTGATGCTACATAATCAAACAGCAATGAGTGTAAGTATGCTGACAAAGGGCAAGAGGTACTGACAAGAGCAATGGAGAGCCCAGTATTGTTGTGAGATCCTATGATCCTTTGAGCAAGGAGATTCATCCGAAATTAGTTTTCATACAAGAGAGAAGGTAAGGCACATGCAGAAATTTAGGAATTCAAATTTTGAATTAATATCATAGACAGTACCTGATGCTGGGCTCTCAGTAGTTCTAATAGGGGTTTGGCCAGTGGAGTAGGGGTAAAGTGTGGTACAGTTGGGCGTGTGTTTTCTATGGCTACTAATCTATCTGATTTAACATGTATCACTACCTTTTCCAAATACCTAGTTTGTACTCCTTGAGGATCTGCACTCACCCTCTTCCTTTTGGACATCTATTATGAAAGAACAACATTTAACTGGAAAAACATAGTATGACGATACATGGAATAGGTACAGAAAATGGATAGGTATGGCATATACTCATATATGATGCTTAAACTAAGTAGATGGTGTAACAAAGTAGAAGTAATGCAAGAGGTCGAATGCAAAATATGCGCGGACAATATAACCTTGCCAAGTTAGATCAAGCACCTTGATGGGTGAATAAGATAGGCCATCCTCCATCATGCCAAGTTTGTTAGCCAGTCGATTGTTCAGCAATATTCCTCTCGTGCGCCCATTCTCATATTCATTTTGATAATGTTCAATACCTGACATGCATGAAAACATAAAAACGAGTGAGATTATCTTTGTAATGCAGAAGTGATTCTAATCCAATTCTGCCTCCCTGTAAACCCCTTTGTGCTATCTGTGCAATTCTTCTGAGAGATGCCATGCATACTGTAATTTTGTGTGTGCATCAATATAATCTGGCCTACTACTCAAAATATGAGAGCTCTAGAAATGATGATACTTCACAGATGAAAGCTTCAACATATAGTAAAGAAGAACAAGTCGACCTGACCTGGCAGATTCAAAATATACCAAGGGAGAACAACTCTACCTGACCAGTCGACCGCAAATGTCTCTGCTACTCTTCCCAACAAGGAACATATTTATTAAAGAAGAGAAGAGGATCATCTTAAAGAATAGAAGAAGAGCACGCTGATTGAAGATATTACAAGACTTTTTATACAATATCGGTTGCCCACTCATGATGTACTAGAGCGCACAGAGAAATACCATTTCTTCTGATCTCTCCATATGTGGCTCACATGCATTTAGAAACTAAAGTAGGAACATTTAGCTGACCAATTAAACATCTCTCAGTTTTACTAATATTAGCACAATATCATATTTGAATTTGTACAACTAAGCTTGTTTAGCTCGATGGGTGGAGCAGTGCTATCACAACACAAACCATGTAGGCTGATCGTGGTCATCATAAAATGGGGAAACCGTAAGCATGATGAGTATAGTGTTGACCGTCGCAGTGGGATGGCAGATCTGAAGCTGCAAACCGTGCAAAGGGTAGTTAGCAACCGATGTTTGCTTTGAAATAACAACTAAGATTTGGTATGGACAAGAAAGTACAGTCAACAAGTGACAAAGAAATGCAATTCTGCTGTCTGTCTATATGTCGCGACATGCATTTGGAAACTCAAGCGGGACCTTTAGCTAACCAATTAAATGCGTCTGTTAACTAATATCAGTATCATATCACAATCATATTTGAACAACTAAGCTTTGGAATTTTGAGTGTTGTGTTGTTTAGCTTGAAGGGTGGAGTAATGCTAGTATGACAGAAAGCACCTATGCAGATCATAGTAGAGTAGATAAAAGGGAAAAACCTTAAGCATCAAGAGTAAAATCAGGAAAATGGAACTAGCTGGACCAGTGGGTGGCGCACATGCTTTTCAAAACTAATATAGTAACCTTAGGTGACCAATTAAATATTCTCTGTTTTAGTGATATGAGCATCATATCAGATTCGTATTTCAACACCTAAGGTTTGGAATTATGAGTGGCATGTTGTTTCGCTTGATGGGTTGAGGTCTTGAGGAGCAGTGCTAGCATGAAATGAAGCACCTACGATGATGGTAGTGAATATAAAGGGGGGAAACCATAAGCTTTACGCGTATAGTGACTGTGCCATGGCAGATCTAAAGGTGCAAACCGGACAAAGCTACTTCGCAACCAATGTTTGCTTTCAACTAGCCACTACGATTTGGTACGGACAAGAATAGTACAGTAAACAATTTATGATCTATTTTCCGGGTGAGATCAATAACTTAAGCACATATGGAGGAGTACCACCGCTCTTGTGACGCCATGTAGGCCCTTGCTGATACGTTGAGGGTGCTGCAGGTGCGATGGCTGTCAGCGGCGGGGAAGAAGACTTTAGACGGCAGATGACCGGGTCGGGGGATAAATCCTGTTGTCGTGGACGAGGCGGTTGTAGGAGCGGCAACGACAAGGTGGACGACAACGCCGATGAAGTGAGAGGACGCGATGAAAGGATCCTGGTCCGGCGCCGTGGATGAGAGACGTCCATCTCTTGCAGTGGACGACGGGGTAGGGGTAGCGGCTCCGACAAGGTGGAGGATGGGGTGGCGGACGGAGGAGGCTGGCCGCAGTGGGGAGGTTGTCATGGTGCCGATGGTGTATGAATGGGGAAATGGAGGGGGAGGGGGATCTCAAACTTTGGGACGCGCTTGTCAGAAATGTGGGAAAGTTACAAACTTATCCCCCATTTAAAATTTTAGACATCATGTTGGTTGGGGATAGGACGGTAATATCGCACCTCCCAAATAATTGCCGGTAGCGATTTCGGGCGAGGAGAGGGTGTTTTGCCGCGCACCATGTATGAATGGGGAAATAGAGGGAGAGACACATGTCTTTCAGACGAGCTTGAATCAAATGTGTTTTGCCGCCCACGTTTGGTGCCCACCATGTACGAATGGGCCAGAGGCGGTCGTGTCACATCTGATTGAAGTTACTAGTCTACCCCTATCAATAGCAGTGTAAATCCGGTCCATAAGGATGTCAAGTGTCAGGGGTGACAGTAATTTCCATCTTGCAAACACTTGCTTCGGGCAGCCCACAAATGATAGTGGGTGTTTAGCCGCTTTGTTCAAAACTTGGTAGAATTAGCATTCACGTTTGCCCTGGGCCCTAGCAACTAAATTCAAAGCCAATTTTTATTCGATTATGAATATTCATTGATAATTCTACGTTTTGTTATTTATTTCTTCAAAACCATAACAAAGATTTATTCAACCTTTATATATGATTATGATTTAGAAATGCCGTGATCTTCAAATTCAGTAGGTTGGATACACTTTGAGTCAAATAGTTATTTCATCCAATACAATATGCTCACACGAAAAATAGTTCACCTTATGTCAATCATACAAGTACTGAGGATTACCTCGCCTAAAAAATTCGGATCATTACAACACATGGACAACATAGGGGGTCTTACAACATAATCCATTCAGAGACATTACACAACATGCAAGTACAATAATCTAATGACAATTTCAACTGGTATCTAAAGAAGAACTGGGATTACCCTGGGCTTCAGATAGCAGAAACAGCAGGACCTCCTGCGTCTTCAAATGCAACATTCTTACTTCCTCCAATTCTTGGGTTGCTTGCATAATGCGTGCAGCTAATTGCATAATTTCTAGCCTCAAGATCAAGATTACGTCATTCATGGCAGCCACACCATCTCTTTTTGCCTCTAGTAGAGCCTCAAGAACTATAATATTTGTGCTCAAACTGCTCTCCAGCGGTGTTGCATCTGAACTGCTACCATCTGGTAACATGGATGGCGCACTGCTTCCACAAATAGATTCTGGGGCTATACATTGTGTCCTAGTGTGAACGACATCCTGAAAGGTTTCCGCTGGACATAAGTAAGAGATAGTTATCGCATGATCCAGGTAGTAAGCTTACATGGTAAATGACATACAAATTATTGCCGAGCATGGCAAGCTATATTCAAATGGTTTGAAGCAGCATCAGCCAAAAAGAAATTAAAATGGTAAGATGAAACTAGGGATGTAAGTGGCAAATAAACGACATCCGCCAGTCCCATGTTGTTAGTTTTTGCTAGCTCCCTAGTTCATTTTCCTCAAAAAATAAAAACTCTTTTGAACTCTCATACCACTAGTGGACTTTAATCGGGATTAAACGGGACCCAGTTGACATCCCTAGTTGAAAGGGAGTGTACCACCGCTATATTTAAGTTGCCAAGGCATCTAAGCAGTTGAAATAATCTAAGAAAGCACTTAACAATCTGACCTCATATAAACTACGAGGACAGTCTTGTGATGAAGTTTAGAGGAAAAGTTAAGGACTCAAATGAACTAGGCACACATTTCTTTACGATAGTATAGAAGGCACTGCTGACATATTGGCCAACTCAGGTATAGCCTAACAAGTAACAAACACGTATTCGAATCAAGCAATACAACAAAGCAGACAACTGAGCTATTTGTAATTCTGTAGGATTATAGGTTGAGGGCACAAGCCAAGAAAGCAGCCCACACGCATTACATTTCACATGTACTAAAACACACTAGCTTACCATATGTTGCTGTGAAGCCTTGCTGCTATTGCAATGTTCTTTTAAGATATCGTCAGCATCCTGTGGTTGCAAATCTAGTCGTTGTAGTTTATTCTGCACCCTCTTTTTAGGTAAAATTAATTTTAGTCGCATGCACTGGTTCGAATTGATCATCAATGGTTCACCTAACTAATGAAAGAAGTGTGTGTGCTTACACAAAAATATATCTGCTTCACTCTATTTTTATGCTTGTTCGAGGTGCCAGCCCCAAAAGAACAAATATTTTGCTTGATGGGGTTGGCAGCTCCATAATTAATAGAAGCATCAAATTAGTCATGCAACTTGGGAAGATCAAGAACACACAAAAAATTAATGAACAAAGGCTTGGAGTAGTGATGTAATAGCTAGCATCAGAAAATGTAGGGTAAAACAAACAAAAAGCAGCGAAAGCACATGCTAGTTTGCTGATGTGTAATTAAGCATAGAGAACATGAAGTAGTCTGATGGAACCAACGGGTGGCATTAGAACAACACCATTATCATAAATATAGCATGCACGAAGTAAAATAGTAGGCAGTGATATCTAGGAAGTACAGTAATACATAGGACAAAACTAAAGCATATTAACTATATGTGCACTTGTATGTAATTTAGCACATGTAACATGTTCACTGCCAGAAGTATGGCCCTACAGGTGCAAGCAGAATAACGCGTCTCATGAAAAATTGAATGATGCCCTGAAGAAATCCAAAGGTGCAGTTCTTATGCCAAGAAAGTGAACGTAGGCACCAGCCGTTGGATAATAATACCTGATTCTCGGTGGCGTATGGGTGTCGTTGTCATACTTGATAGCTTAGGATCGTCGATGGTGCTCGTGTTGCGGTTGAGTTTGGGATGGCTATCGCCGTCGCTGAAGCGGCTCTGGTGCTTCGGTTGCGGCGCCTGTCAACATACAAGAAAGCTCATCTGTGGTAAGTGAATAGTTGCACGATAAAGAAGAGAAAAACCGAAGGAGTACAAATCAAAATAACCTGATGAGGCTGCGGCGTCAGTAAAGCAGGGCCGGTGGAGTTGAATATGGCGTCTGCGGAGCGGGTCCGGTGCGGTCTACGAAGGCTTCGATGGGCGCGGGGTATAGTGCTTCCGGTGAGGCGGATCTGTTGCAGTGGACGAGGGCTTGTAAGAAGGGCCAGCGATGGGGCAGACGAGGGAGTCAGTGAAGGGCCTACACTGTGGTGGCCGAGGGTGCCGGTTAAGCAGATCCCGTGCGGTGGACCATGATGGCGGTCATGGAGATCTAGAGCGGTGGACAAGCCAGTCGCTGAAGTAGCTCCGGTGAAGTGCTGAGTTGGCAGTTGGGGGTTCCAAGGTGCGGAAGGTAGATTCGGCGAGGTGTGAGGTCCACCACTACGGCGGAGGACTAGATTCAGTGGCTTGCCGTGGTTGGGGGGGTCAGGGAGAGGAAGGGGAGGGGCTCTAGATAAGAATGTTGGTGGCAGAGAGGGGAAAACAATGGAGTTACCAAAGCAGCCCTTTTCCGTTCATGTGGCAGGGGTAAAACAGGAATATCGCAAGGCTAAAATTTCGGGCGCGAGATATTTTGATGTGAGCGGGATGTTTGAAAGCTTTTGGCGCCTGAAATTGTAAGTGCTCTGCTCTTGTACGGCCGACTATGATATCATGGTCGAGAATTTATTTGTTTTGCACGCAAAAAAGTGCATGTTTTGAAAATCAATGTCTCCAACTCGAAACTTAGATTGTCCACTCAATTCAAATATGGATCATTGAGCTAGTAAAAGCAAATGCCATCATACGGTCCAATTCAAATGAAATTCTAAATGTGTTTATCCTAAATATGATGACAAAATAAAAAATGTTTATGTGTATGAATAAAGTGGATCATTATAAAGTTTGAACATGCCTGTATGTGTATATCTCTAGGTTTGATATATGAATTTGAAATCATGAAGTCTCGGCTTAAAAATGTACCTCTGTTTAAATGAATTACAAAATCTAATGATGGAGTCGAATTCCAAAATTCCAATCTTAGGTTTGTAATTATGGTACGTCAAGGTATATCACGCATGTTCAAAAGTATCATTATCTCATTGTCCAAACCATGAAACAAATTGATCAACCATGAGTGCACACACTATTGACCATATATATCTCAATTACGCTAAAGTCCCTCAAATATAGACACCTCACTCTTTATCTGAACCCACCCCCACCCCCCACACACAAGCCATTCTCTCTCCTAGACACGAACACACGAGCACATTAACATGCCCCTCTCTTCCAAAGTCTGGACCCCAATATAGGTCTCTATCACTTTGTCTCTCGGGCATGCACACATGTCTTCCCCCACTCTCTAGGTCTCTCAACATCGCTCTTTCCCAAGCACACACACTATGTAGAGTGTATCTTTCCCATACACACAAAATGTCGCCCCAAACGTCTATATCCCTAGTTATGTGGTTCTCGCACACTCACCTCACACACCACCCCACTACAAACAAGCACACTTTGTCTCCTTGTGCACCACTGTCCTCTTTCTATCTCTCCCACATGTGGACCCACCCCAGTTCCTTCCCTGTATACATATATGCCGCGTCTCTTTCCATAGCTCCCTAGTGTATCATAGTTGTCAATCTCGCACGTTGTTCTCTACACCATCTATTCTAGATATCTCATGACGTCCCTATCACACACACGATGACTTGCTTCCCTTGCTTCTCCGTACATAGGCCAATTTCGAACAACATCAACATTGTCTCCCTATCTATACGCCACTTATGGACACAAACGACCCCTCTCCCCCCCTCTCTTCCTCTTTCTCCCTCTCCGTCGCTAGCTCTCTCTCTCTGCCCGTCTCTAGCTCTCTCTCTCTCTCTCCCTCTCTTGTTCTCGCACCCCTCTCCCACACACACTCGATGTCTCTTCCAAATAGTCTACTCCCCGCCCACACCCATGCTATCCCTCTACTACACATGCCTTTGCCTCTCTTTGACACACATGTCACACCATTACCCCTTCCCTTGTACTAGGTTTACATCATTAGCGGTCTCTCTACTCCACATACACACTCCCTCTCACACACAAACGCGTGCACAAACACACATTGACATGCAAAACACCCATCTATCTGGATCCTTCTTTTAAGACACACACCCTTGCATATTCTCTCCAGCTCTAGGTATGTATATATCTCCAAATAGTCTCCACGTTACACAACACGAAGCCCCATGTACATGCCTCTCTCTATCCTCCACAGACATAGACACAAAGAATCTCTTATCATTGCCTCAGTCTCTAGACATATCACACACGCACACAAACTCGCTTCTCTCTCTCTCTCTCTCTCTCTCTCTCTCTCTCTGTCTCTCTCGCAAACACGCTCAATAAGGGTTTCCCCGTGAATAACTTACCGTCTATTCATCAACAGTCATGGCAGTACGGCGAACATGAGACATGAAAAAGAATAAATGTACACGTGCGTAGACCACCTAGTATGACTACTAGGACTAGAGCAAGCCGAAAGCGCACCGCCGTCACCCCCTCCTTATTGGCGAAGGGAAAAACCTTTGTTTTACACAGTCGAGAAGTCATTGTGCTAAGGCCCCACATGCTAAGCCGTTGAATAGAATGTAGATCCTAGTTTACGGAAACAAGTATCGGTAATATGTTTGTATCTCCATACTTATATTTCTTCTCTTATAAAAAAACGAGTTGGTGATGATGGTACGCGTGCCATCTTGCAATATAGACCTTTCGATCTATATCTGAAAGATGGAAATTAAACTAAAAGATAGCCGCACCTCTCTCCACATTTGCAGACAAGGCCTTTCCCTCGTTCATCCTTATCTCCAACAACGTCATTGTTGAGAAATTAAAAAAAGGAAGCCTCTCAAACAAACTAGCCTGGTGGCCGCTACCGGCGTCGTCCATCCCCATGCCTCCGCTCAGTCCGACCACCAATCACCACCACGCCCCACTCCACTTCACCTTATCTCCTCTTTCTCGAGATATCATTAGTTTTTACACATGGGATTACTCCCGCATGGGTCAATCACAACAAGTGTTTTATAAAAAAATGCATCTTGATGTTCCGTACAATGCACGGAGATCTTGCTAGTACTCCTACAGAAGACTAAGTTGGTGATGATGGTGTGTCTGCCGTCCGTCATTTCTGACCATTAGATCTACATCTAACGATTGTGAGGTAAGTTTTTGCCTTTTCTCACCAACATCCCACTTCTCTACCAATTTGCAGAAAAACCCATAATTAGTATCTTAAAACAAACCGCATCCTTCCCTCACCTCACCAAAACAGCACAAGGAATATATTCTGACTGAAACACAATATATCTCTAGTGATACATGTATATCAAAATTAGAGTGTTTTGTATCAAGTTTGTGAATAAGTATTACTAGCAAAAGAGCCCGTGCGTTGCAACGGGAGAGAACATAACACACACTCTTAACTCGACAACCATCACTCAAGACCACATTAGGTCCATCTCCTTTATTTTTGCGAGGCATCACATTTGTGTTGCCGCTTATCCTCCTTCTCACCCTCGCCGGCGATGGCCTCGGTGTTCATACAAAACAACAAAAAACATGTGTTGAATATGGTTAATCCTAAGGCGTCTCTCTCTCCCTCTCTCTTCCCTCTCCCTCTCTCTCTCGCTTGCTTTCTCTCACTCTCACAATGAGAAATCTGTTGTTTTCTCATGCGACATTTTTCAGAGGTATGCATGTGTAGTTATCGATGTTTTATTTTCCGTATATGGTTATAGTGGGGTGTTTATTTGCAATCCGGATCGCCGCTGGTATGAAAAAACACGAATCTTGCATTATAAATTATAAGTTTGCTTCCATAACAATATTTAAAAATATTCAACAGGTAAAGTTAACATCATATTTAGATTCCACACATTGTTCTAATAAAATTTCATATATAATATGTTAAAATTGAAGTTATGGTCTAAAAGATACAGATAATTTAGAAAATCATTTGGTTTGACTCAAATATATTACAAAATAATATTTAAAAATACTTAACATGTAAAAATAATCTCATATTCATATTCTACATATTTTCTAATCAAATTTCATATATAACATGTTCAAATCGGAGTTACGGTTTAAGAGATATGGATGATTTTAAAAAGCATTTGTTTGACTTAAATATGATCCGCGGATGAATTACCTAAAACATCATGGGGGTTTTCGAAAAATGTAAAATAACGGTTCGGGTGTGACTTAAATCCGGACGGCGGGTTGATATCAAGAAAAGACAGGGACTTTTGTGTAAAATATGAAAATAATGATTCGTTTTAACTTAAAACAGGACGGCGGGTTGAATTCTCTGAAATAGAGGGACTTTTCTAAAAAATTCCATGATGGACGAAAGAAACCCAATTTGCTTTATTATTAGGTAAAGATTCTAATTATGATCCGTTGCAATGCATGTGAACATTGCTAGTATTTCCAACCATGCAAAAAATGCTAGTATTTCCATAGTTTCGAGTTTTCCATCAAGATATTAGTCACTGATGGTTGATATTTACTTTCAATCACGTACACATAGGCACTATGTAACTAGCCTTGCTTATTGGCTTCCAAAGCTTAAATTTCACCCTTACTTACAATATGTAGAGTACTTAACAAAAAACTACCACCTTCAAGCAGCCCTAGGAAGAAACTATTATACAAAAAATAGCAAAAACATACCCAAAATTTCTTAATGCGCGCCAAAAACTACTACCTAGTGCCGATTAGGCTCGTTTAAACCCGTTTATGACAGGGTTGGCCCACACGTCCGTGCTGACGAGGCAGCTTAAACCAACACATTTTGTTTGACCGTTGACATGAGGGACCCACATCTGACCTTCTATCATGTTATTCCCCCTCAAATCATTATTTTTCTTGAACATTACTTCAAACAGTACTGATGCGTGTTCGTCGGTGGTGCCAGTGATGAGAGAGTTGGCCGCCGCTCCGTCGGACGGGCCGGACGCCGCGCTGGCCTCCGCACGGGTTGGCAGGCTGGCCCGAGCGTGAATCACGTGCGAGCAAGCCGCCATGCTGGCCTTCGCTCGAGCCAGATGGCTGGCCTTAGCACGGCGTGCGCGAGCAAGCCACCGCGCTGCCGTGCCATTCTAGCTAGCAAACCTTGCAGACAAGCAGCTGTACGGAGCTATCTTGCCTAGTTAGCGGCCGCGAGCGCCGGATGGAGCTGGCATCTGGGCTACCCCAAGATGGGCTCCGCATCACCGGCGGTTTTGACCTCACCTTCTACCGGTGGCGGTAGCTGCGTCCCATGGCCGAGGATGACTAGGTGGACGGGCCGGAGGTAGGAGGTCACTCGGGGATTTTTGTGCAGACTAACATGTAGGTCCCACAAGTTATAGCGCCTAACTTGCCGGTCGAATAGAAGGCGTTGACTTAAGGGGCGACATGGCTTGAAACGTGCCTATAATGACACTTTGTAGAGTAGTCGTTTCTAGTAGGGCTGGTTGGTAAGGGCATGTACAATGGTTGATAGGGTAGTCTTATCTTAAGTCTGCCACGTATGCGAGTGGTAGTAGTTTCTTGGCATTCTTAGTGGTTTCTTGGCATTATTAGTAGTTTCTTGTAAGGAACAATGTACTACTAGCGACAAAAGGCAATTCTAGATTGCATTGTACTCCAACGAGTACTACTAGTGGTTGCGGGAGTGTATACCTCATTTTATGGGTTCGATCCCGGCCTTACGCACGACGACCTTTTTTAATAGTAACTTTGCTGTGAGGCAATATTGTACACGGGTAGTTTGAGTTTTGAAGTTGAACGGATGTGTTGCACCACAATCTGGGTGCACTGGATAGCCCAGCCACATGAACTGGGTTTCCTTCCCATCATCTTGTGGCTCGCGTGCTCGCCCTAGCCGCACCTTGCTTGCAGCTTCCTCATCAGCTAGTAGCATATTTAAACTAGCGCCTCCAATTAAGCCCGAGGAGCCGGAAAAGCCTGGCGCGACATTGGTAACTGTGCCATATGGCTCTGTACAAAAGTGCTAGTACTCTACTACTCTATAGCTTGTGGCATTGCATGCATGGACTTCACTCCATTATCGGCTCTACAGAAGAAATTCCTCTTGATGTGATTTTTTTGTTTTGAGACGGAGGAAAAAGTTTTGCCTCATCTCGTTCATAAGAAGGAACTACTAACAAAGTTCGACGAGATCCATTACACCTCCACAAATGGAAGCGAAAAGCCTAGTCTCGCTGTATCAAATAACTCAAATGTTTTGCCCCCGCAGTAATCGTCGCTGATAAACAGGCTGCTAGTGTGTGCGTGAGAGGAGTGGCTGAGTAGGCCAGCTACGCACTTGAATAGAGCACCGAGAGTACCCACTACGTACGTGTACTTTCCCTACATTGATAATACAGCGATGGTTCTAGAGAACAGTACTACCCTCCACTTCCAACTGTAGCTCCTTGGCCTTGAGATTCAAGAGTTCAAAACTAGTGCACTATACTAGAAGTATAGTACATCGGAGAAAGTAGTACCAATACTGCTACAGTAGGAGTACGTAGTATATAATAGCCTCACCCCTTCGCTAAGGAACGATCGAGGAGCTATAGTTGGAAGGGACGAGGCCCTGCGGTTACTATGCTCTTATCTCCTCCTCGCCAGTTACTTTCCCCCCGGAGAGAAGGTCGTTCGTCGCTGCTCCCATGGATTCGCCAGGCGGTTCTCCTCCTCGTCGGGTCTGGGAGACCTTGGACGATGATCCTCTGGGAGAAATCGCACGCTGCTCCGACGTCCTCACCGGCGCAAGACTCGATGCTTCCTGCACCAACTTTTTCAAGACAGTGCTTAAACAGGCTTGTGAAAAGGACATGCTTGTTGGTCTTCCATGTGTCCTCGAGGAGAAGGTTCTTCTATGGTACAATCCTTTGAACAGTCCACCTCTCCCTGGCCATGGTTGCACTTTGACTCCGCTAGAGTTGTCGAAGTTGAGAGGTAGTCGGATTTTGTCCGATGAGCATGTCAGTCATGGAGTTTGATCATGTAGTACTTAGTTATTCCATTTCCATCCTGTAATTTCTCTGATACCCACCGTATTAAATATAGGTCTGGGTCGGTGCCAATGAAGATTGGCTTGCATACCTTCGGCCGGATACCACCATCAGTTTGCACAACATCCACAGCAGTGCGGCCGTTCTCGTAGACCCCTTCTCCACCATTGGGATCGGCCTTCCAGACTGGCTGGGCTTGAATACGTATGATGATGCCTACATGAGATTGAAGAAGATAGCAATTGCAGACCCATCGACAAGCGACACAGCTACGACAATTACTATCTCATCGCGGTGTTCGACATAAGTATTGCCATCAATGCAAGAGGTAGTAACTGCAGAGGCTAGCGCATGTGGGCCGTGATAGATTTGTACCCCTACACGTTCGAAGACGCCGTGCGCCATCTAGGCCGCATCTTCGTGGTGACAAGCCAGTGGACTTGTTTCATCTGGTTGCCATCCTACGGTACGGGAGATTACAAACGGAATGCACAAACCATCATTTGCAGCCCTAACGGTACTCCATTATTTTGCAGGGACCAGTCATCCCCCGATCAAAAAAGATCACCGATCCTGGATGTGCATTTGCATCCACGATTCGGTCTAACCTGGAACCTTGTAGCTGACTTTGGCATATTGGGATCAACTATCTTAGGAGTCGTTACTCATGGTACCACTGATGTGCAACATGGTCACACAATCTACCACGACCGGACCGTCACCATCTACCCAGGTATTCCATTTAGTATTATATTTTTTAACCCTCTCGCCTTCTCTTTCATTGTTATACTACTTACTAGTACTAGTAGGAGTACTTTTTACCTTGGAGGACGTGTATAGCTAGCTACGCCCTTGAAGACTTGAACCCACTAGCTGCCACCATTTTTGTTTTTCCATGTCTTACTATCTCATTCATGTAGCCAAGAGTGGCTATATATAATAAGCCGGTTATTTTACTTCCTCTATATTGGAGTAGTACTATTTTCTGCACAGTATTACTGACCGCCATATTTGAGCACAACATTATTATGCATGGACCTTGACTATGTACGTCACCATGTGTCCAGATCTGAGATGCCGCGTGTACCAGATGAACGACGCTAAGCTCGACCCCCCATGATGCTACATGGGTGCCGAGGAACACTCTTGGAGAGTACTCGCTTTTCATTGGGGACAGCTACCCCATTGTGAAACGGATGCCACCTTCCGTGCATGACACCGAAGGCCTGCCATTCATGAAGCATGGTTGTGTCTTCCGTGTTCACCGCCGGATGAACGACATGTTGGGACACGCTATCCCTGATTTATGCGCTTCAGCTTGGATGAGTCTCCATCGTGTGGAACCAGACTAGAAAGCCGCGACAATGATTCCCATTGCCCACCGCTATGGAGCGTGACATCCATGAAGAACACCTGGGACTAGAACCTAGAGGAGGACATGTAGCCCATCTATAACGTGTAAGTGGAGTATGGTAAATTGTGAATGATAGTGTTGTGAATATATGTAGACTAGTCATGCACAAATTTATCACATGAATTGGAGATGAACTTGTGTGGCGTACTGGCATTTGTCCTTTAGAATTTATTACTAGTAAATGTGTTATGTGTACGTGCAACTTGTGTGGTTGATGCACGGGCTCCAACACGCTCTTTGAGAAAAAGGTGGCACAACTTTGGATATACGTGACATGGTGGCATCATAAAATAACATCGTTCTCTATAGTTGTAGTATACTCCCACTAGGATGACAACTCCTATAAAATCTTGCGCTTGGCTCTTTGCCTCTTTGGGAGGTTCAACAGTTCGTACTCGTGTGAACCTTGCACTTGGCTCTTCGCCTCTTCGGAAGGTCCAACAATGATGATACTACAGTACAATATGCTTCTGGAAATCTGATACCGATTGAACTGATGCACGTCCACCGCGAGGACGAGGGCGAGGGCGAGGGAGAGGGCGAGGGAGAGGGTGTTTAGTCAAAACCCTCTCCTCGTCCCGCGAGCCACCTCGTGTGTTGGCGAGAGAGAGGCGTAGTAAGCAAGCTTCTCCTCGTTTGGCAAGTTTACGGGACACATCAAAGAAGTACTAGTACTAGTACATACCGCATCCTTTCCGGTTAATATGGCTTAATTTGAAATGATAAAAATACACTGGCGGTCAATGTATGTAACAATCCGCTCTCTACAGTCACTATATATAGTTTTGCGGTGATTATACGATCACTAGCTCGTCGTAGAGCACCGTATTGCACCCTACTGACCGGCCACATAGTCGACGTGGCACTTTGTTGACTAGTTAAATTGTCACCTGGTTTCTGGGTCCCACCTGTCCGTTGGCAAAGCAAAGTAATCAGTTAAACAAAACTTTACGTAGGCGTAACAGGAGTCCAACCCTTGCGCGCGAACCACCCTGGCTGTGTATGTGAGTGCATGCACATGTACTCCCTCGGTCTTCCAACAAAGAGTGTACATCGGCTAAAAAACAAATAGTGTACATCTACACTTCCAATGCAGTTAGCCTTTAATCTAAATCGGTATTGGTTGACTAATGCACCAACTTGTGCTCTAGCTATAGGCTACTTGTCTATCCTTAATTACAACATGCAACAACCTTCATTTAATTTTCTTCTCTCAATGGTCGCATGCACACATAAGTATGCTACTTTTGTGCATTAATTATGCCCTGGTCAATGTGTAAATCTCTAAATGTATAGTATTTCACGGACATAGGGAGTGGGTTGAGCACTTGAGTGTGTGTGTTGCATCGTGTGCTATGTGCCGCATGGGTGCGTGAGTGTTGCGTGCATCCATGTGTATGTGTGAGTGTTGCATGTTGCATGCATGCATGAGGCTTTTACTCCCTCCCATTGACATGTTCATATTTCAAGCTTCCTCTGTTCCCTCCATATGGTGATACTCCCTCTGTTCCCAAATACGGAGTATTTGTCTTTCTAGAGATTTCAACCAGTGACTACATACAAAGCAAAATGAGTGAATCTACACTCTAAAATATGTCTACATACATCTGTGTGCTATATTCCATTTGAATGTCTAAAAATACTATATTTAGGAATAGAGGGAGTAGCAAATAAACATTAAGTTCTCTTGTTTTTTCCTCCTTGGTCACGGTGCACAACCAAAGATGACTTATTCACCTGGATGCAGGGAGTAGATGGTCAAAGTTTGACACAAAATTAATGCATTGGTAAACATAATTTTTTGAGGGAAATGAGTGCATTAATTAAGTGTTTTTGCAAACTACAAAAATTATTCCACCACCCATCATCTAGCTTTGTTGATGAGATTTTTTAATTGAGCCCTATAAACCGGAAAGGAGGTAGTACTAGTACTCCTACATTATTGGCGCCGGGTGCCTTGGCCAATGTTTCATCTAGTTGGATAGGATGAGGGTACATGCATAGGGATACTATAGATAGGAAGTCTTCGCGATGCATTATTCCCCACCTCAGTCAGAGAGAACTATTCAACTAGTCTTCATAGTGAAGTGACAATACACGCAGAAGCAGATGGGGCACTTAATTAATAAGCTGAACTAGCGTGTTGGTGTTATTAAATCAGCCTTACCCAGTACTGCCATCATGTTTGCCAGTGGAGCACGCTTCCGCAAATACGCCTACACAGCTTTCTCCTCTAATAACGGACATATGGGCCCTCTTGAGGTAGACCCACATGTCATCGGCATAACTATTTAAACTCCGAAGGACGGTATATCCTGGTAGTGGTACTAGTAGAATTGAGATTTAATCCACTTTCTTCCCTGTCTTTCACTCTTCTTGCTCCTCTCTTCCCCATCATCGGCCGCACACCATTCCCCCCACTCACTGCTCGCCTGCCCGCACCATCTTCCTTGGTAGCTCGCGTGTACCATATCCCCCCGCTCAATGCTCGGCCACACACACCATCTTCCTCACTCGCCTTCCCAAATCCACTTCCCCGCTGGCTCGCAGGGACCGGAAACCCCAATCACTCAGCGCCCTAAAAAACCCTATGGCAGAACCGACTGACACGTAGAGCCGCGATTGGAATTCCCTCCCCGATGTTCTCTTGGAGCAGATCTATAATCGTATGGACCTGCTCAGCACCGTCTGTCTAGCCGCATGCTCGGTGTTTTTGTAACGTCTACTCGTCTGCAACCGGCCGGCTCTTTTCAAGACACCGTGCTTGCTGATGCCCGATCCTCGCAGGTGGCCCAAACACTGAGTTGACGATCCTACGGAGGTTGGCGTGGTGCCCCTCGACATGCTACCACTACCCGTCCACCTATTCTTCATGCGCGGCCACTAATCGGAGGGCATGAAGGCCAACTGGATCGTCCTGATCCACCAATCCGGTAGTCCGTGGTGTCTCGTGGATATCTACACCCAATGAGAGATCACCCTTCCTTCATTGGATACCGCCATCATCGAGCCTCGCGGCCCGTCGGACACTCTTGCCTAATATGCATGAGACGCGTCAAGCTTTTGGCTCGACCTCTGTTTGCTGAAATTTGTAATTTGTGAAGTGCCCACGCCATCAGAAGACTACATGGATTACAAGCTCATTGCCTTGTTCAACATGGGATTAGTCTATCTGGAATCCGGTCGCCACACGTGGTTATGGCTCATCGTCAATCCTGTTGAGGCAACATTTCTGTCTGATGCGATAGTGCACGATGGCATCGTTTATGTGGTCAACGCACAGATTGGCTGCCTATATTGGTGGAATATATCATCGTGTAATTGTTCTATCTCATCTCATCCTTACCTTGTGAATACGACTGCCTGTTCATTGTTACAAATTTAGAATAGATATTATGTCTATAACCACATCATTGTTATATGTTCCTCTCATTTCCTAGATTTTTATGACCACACATGTTATTGTTAGAGTTGATATGAGAACAATTGGCATCTAATGATTATTAGAATATATATTATGAGCATAACCTCATGATTGCTATATGTTACTCCCATTTCCAAGATTTTTATAACAACGCATGTTATTGCTTAGAGTTGATATGAGAACAGTAGTAAGTGCTATTGTAGAATATGAGTAGGCCCTATCATAGCTGTTGTGGTCTCATTGTTACATGATGTTTGAACCATGACATATTGCTATAATACGAAAGCCATTGGCTTATTTTTTTAACTTGGGGTATGATTATGAACATGACATTGCAATTCTCTGTCTATGATATGTGTCACTGTTATAATAATCTTAATTCCACACATACTTTGAACATGATTGCTTATTTTTGTCCTTTTGGTCTCAAATTTGAATTGTTGTAGCAGACGCAAATGTGCTGGCCTTCATGATTCTTGGACCTGGAATCATACCAGCCGATGGGTGGTGGTTTATCGCTCGTTTAGCTGACGACAGTCATTTGATGCTCATTAGCACGTACCAAATTGACCAAACCATTACATCAAACCACATGCAGCGCAATGCCTGGGGCGTTTGTGACATTGATGGCTATGGCTGCTTCGTGTTCGAGAAAGATCCCAGCTCCGTTGGGCCAGGCGTATTCAATTGGAGGCGGTTTGACAGCCTTGGCAACCACTCCATGTTCCTTGGGCTCAATTATCCGATCATCCAACCAATCATCGATCATATCACCGACGATGATTACCGTGCTATGCAACCTCCATTCGCCAGGGGGAACTATGTTTACACATCATACCATGGGTTTCATGAATCATCATATCCAGAGATTCGTTGACACAGCTTGTTGCAAGGTAATCTTCAGTGTGTGAAAGGCATCAAGCTTCCATGCGATGGATGGCTTTTGCAAACCCGACATGCGGCGATGTGGTTCATGTCAACAACAAATATGCACAACTTGATTTGTACTGATATCTAGACTGAGCCATGTATCCTACTGATATAGCACGACCCTCTTTTGTTGGATATTATGTACTGTTGTTAGTTTGATGCACTCCTTTGGTTTGAAGGATAGATACCTTTCTGGGATCAAGTGTATCCTAACTCACCTGCATAGGATGTACTGATAATGATGATGGGGATGCCGTGCAGAAGCCATATATATATATATCAATTAGGCTTCAAGTGCGTACTTGTTAGTTAAACCTATGGTTAAAATGTGGCACTAAATACGACTAGTAAGTATAATACAATAGCAGTAGTAGTATACATCAGTCAAATTATTCATCATGTCCACACATTGAATTGACGTGACAACATGCTGCGCGTGAGGTGACACAAGAATCGCGGAGGCTTGTTCGGGTATTGTGGACTTCAGATTTGGAGTACCACTTATCTGTCAAAATCTTTGATCATTCACTTAAAACAGTCGATTGATCATACATTGAGTACCATATAACTGGAATTAACCGATGCAAGTCCAAGAAGGATTGGCCGGTGCTGTTGGCTGGCGTGAAGTTCGATCCCATGGATCAGCAGCTGATCAAGCACCTTGAGGCCAAAGTGAGTGCTGACAGCGTGAGATCTCACCCTCTCATTGATTTGTTCATACTAACCATCAACAGCGAGCACGACATATGCTACACCCATCCTGAGAAACTTCCAGGTAAGACACTGATCGACCGTCTACTTGCACAAACATATTCCTTTCTTTATAGTTCTATTTTTCTTTTTAGACGTAGACCTAGTGAAGCAATTACAATTTGACAGTTAATAAAAAGTGAAACAAGTGACTGCAACATGCCAAAGATGTTATGAAAATGCCAACTACATACACTAAAACATGTATTCGACAATACTACAGGTATCACACTGAGTGGCCTAAGCAAGCATTTCTTCTAGCGCAATTACATGGCGTTCAAAAGGGGCACGTGGACGTGTTGCAAGATACAGTTGGAGTGCGGCATGCACGTGATGTGGCACCAGACCGGCAATACCTTGCCGGTGATGGTCAATGGCCGGCAGACGGGTAGCAAAAAGGTTCTGGTGCTTCACACCAACAAGAACTTCGACCAACAGAGGACCAACTGGCTGATGCACCAGTACCACCTTGGGGACCTGGAGCAAGAGAAGGAGTAGGAGCTGGTCCTCTGAAATATTTTCTACCAGACGAATACTAGGGCTAGGAGTAAAAAAGATTATAAGTTAGTTTGGTATTGCTACTTGTACTACCTTGTCATCCGCAAGTTGGTATTGTTGTTAACCATCTTTCTGTATGAACTTTGCATTAGCTTCCAACCATCAAGCCGAGGGTCGACGTGGATATAAAGCTGAATCATTTGTTTAGAAACGAATTTTTAGGCACCTAATTTTTATTTGATGGGTATCATAAGCACATGCCGTTCCAATTTCCAGTTCTCCAAATTTTTCGAAACAAGTGCATGCACTTATTATCATGATGAAAAAACAATATACCTGCTGCATCCCAGTTATCAGTCTGTACTTGCAGAATTCTCTTGTTTATTGTGCAGGCATATTGTTTTTTCAGGTCGAGCAAGTTTCAACTAGCTGTAGACTGCCCAGACTTGGTTTTGTTTTTAACAGGCCCAGCCCATGACGACAACGAGGCAAAAAGATCTAGCAGGTATCTACTGGCCTTTGGCCCGCCAACGTGAGTTATATTTTGTCTTACAACATTCGCATGCAGTTTTTTTTCTGAATCAAACACACAACCCAGTTCTATTTTCCTCTTGAAATGACATGTCCTACTTCCGTTTTCTAATCTCTACCTATAGTTTTACTAGTTCATATACACGCATCATTGTAATGAAAATACATAAAGTTCCCTTTTCATATTTACATCCTTATTTTTGTTGTTGTTTTCCCTCCCAGCGCTGATTTTTTTACCACTGGTTTTCCCTTAAACCAACTCAATTGTCCCGCGTCTTATTTGCTTAGAAAAACAAAACAATTTTTTGGCAAATCAATAAGTTCTTAAAATGTTTATCATTTCGGGATTACAACAGTTCGGACTCCACCGGAATATGCAAAATAAGCTTGAACTTTTGATTGTGGTCCTGGGCAGAAAATGGGCTGTAATAAATTAGTTAAGAATTAGCAAATGGGCTACGCATAATTAAAAAAATAGCAAATGGGCTCTATGTTGTCTGCCACAGGTTTCGAGGCTGACTTGTGGGCCTACTAAGTTCATGCGCACACAAGGTTTCTCAAAAAAAGAAACTTAGTCAACAATCAACTCTACCAGTGTCAGACCGTTAGATGTCAATCTAATGGCAATCGTGGTTCTTTAGTCTTTGATCCTCCTGCTCCAGCCGCCCAAACCAGCACCGGCGGAACCTCCTGCTCCCGCCTCCAATGGCCGCCTGTGCTGCCGGGCAGGCCTCATGGCCCCACCATACTCGCATCCCTTTCCTGTCTATCCCTCTAGTCACCCACACCTCCTATTATTTTCCGGCGACGGGAGCCGAACCAGTCAACCCTCATACTCCCCACCGCATGGGCAGCAACTATGTGTCTTCCCCAGCTCCGTGTCTTTCCCTTCGTAGGCCTCGCCATCGTCCACCGCCCTGGTGCTCTCGGCGCGGTGTGGTCAACGAACGACATCCATCGGAAGTGGACTGTACGTGGAAAGGCTGACAACTGGGTCAACGGCCGCACACAAGGAAATGCCTCATTACGCGCAAAATAGTGATTCCTCCACCTGACATCTGGGACCCACCAGACGGGCCATCATATTTCATGAAAAAATGTTCCCGCTGCCGACAGCTCGGACCCACCAGCTATATCATCGCACGCAAGGAAGTGCTTCCTTATTACGCAAAAAAAAAATGAATACTCCCCCTGCTAGCTGGGACCCACCATATGGGAGGCTACCTTGTGGGCCTACTAAGTTGACGCGGACGGAGGGCTTTGTCAACTTAGTCAATATGAACGATTCTAGCTCTAGTGACCGTACAATGTCCATCCAACGATTGTAGTGCTTCTTCAACCTCTGGTCTTCTTGCTCCAGCTGCCCAAAGCAGCGCCGGTCTTGCCGCTTGCTCCTGCCTCCCGTGGCCGGCTGTGCTGCCACGGAGGCCTCCAGTGGCCGGCTATGCTGCCACGGAGGCCTCACCGCCCCTACTACTCCCACCATTGGCCAGGCCATCCCTTTACTCACCCACACTCCCTGTTATTCTGCGGCGACAGTAGCCTCACACCGTAGCCGAACCAGTGAACCCTCGTACTCCTCTCTGCATAGGCATCCACTACCGCGTCTTCCCTGGCTCCGCATCGTCCCCTTACTAGGCCTCGTCGTCGTCCATCGCCTTGGTGCTCTCGTCGCGACGTGGTCAATGTGGTCAACGAATGACTTCCATCGGAAGAGTACTATACGTGGAGAGGCTGACAGCTGGGTCCACGGCCGCAGCAAGGAAGTGCCTCCTTATTACGCACAAAATAATGATTCATCCACCTGACAGCAGGGACCCACCGGACAGGCCGCCGTATTTCACGAAAAAAAAAATTCCACCCTGTTTGCTGGGACCCACCAGCTACATCTTCGCACGAAAGGAAGTGCGTCCATATTAAAAAAATGATTTGCCCCCTGACTGTTGGGACCCACCAGCTACATCTTCGCATGCAAGGAACTGCCTGACAGTCGGGACCCACCTGGTGGAAGCGTACATACCGTTGTCTCTCTTGTGGGAATGTGTACGTACATACTGGTCGATCGGTCGCTCTGCAATGACGAACCGTGTCCGAGTAAGTAGCGGCACATGTCATAGTAGAGCCCCCCACGTAGCAGTTCAGGCTGTCCCGTATAAACCGTGTACACGTACATACAGCCACACGCCAAAAAATATATCCACGTACATACATACGGGCGGGGTCTCGAGCACCTACTCGCGCATACGTACGGCTAGGGCTCGTGCACATGGCTGGGTCGGAACGGAGAAACTGCGTCGTGTTCATGGGAAGGCAACGAAATGCATCGTGTTCATCTGGAAGCAATGGAATATGTCGTGTTTATCGAGAGCCAACCGTCTTGGACGGAACAGCCGATCGAAACGAGGCCTGGCGTACCGTAGAACGGAGGAAACGGCCTTGTGTTCGACCGGCCAAGGTCGAAACGGGATCCTGTTCATTGGGAGGGGTCTGGTGTACCGCAAAACAGAGGAAACGGACTTCTCTTGGACCTCCTACAGTCGAAATGGGGTCCTGTTGATCGGAAGGGGTGTGGCGTACAACAAAACGGAGGAAACGGACTTGTGTTGGAGCGCTACGATCGAAACAGGGGTCCTGTTCATTGGGAGGGGTGTGGCGTACCGCAAAAAGGGACTCCATGTGATACTGTTCATCTCCACCGTCGACCTCCTCCGGCCTCCACGGTCTACTGTTCATCCACCGTCGACCTCCTCTAGCCTCCACCTGCGACTGTTCATCCAGCCTCCACCGCTCCTCCATCGCCTACTGCTCAACCAGCCCTCTCCACGGGGTCCTGTCGAACCACCCCTCCATGGGCTACTGTTCATCCAGCCCTCCACCGGCTACTGTTCAACCAACCCTCCACGGGGTCATGTTCATCCAGCCCTCCAGGGGGTCCTATTCATCCACCGCAGCCGGCACGATCGATCGGGGTCCTGTTCATCCAGTGGCAACACCATGAGGTCCTGTTCATCCAACCCCCCACCGGGAACTGTTCATCCAATCCCCCAACAATGCTAACTATTCATCCAGAGGCAGCATCGATCGACTTCAGTTAGCACCAGTAGCGAAGGAATCGCTCGATCGGGTTCAGTTAACAGCCATCGATCGATCGCTCGGGTTCAGTAACGCGTAGCCTGCAGTGCAATCGCTCAGGTTCAGTAGGCGAATGCCTCGCTCGGGTTCAGTTAGAGCCCAACACCTCGCACCCATGCACATACGTGTATGAGAGAAACACGCATCGCTCGGCCCCCGACCACCCAACATAACCGGGAACTCCCCGATATTTTCCTCGCCCTCGCTTCTGCCACGGTTTTTTCCATCATGGATGACCCAAAGAATGTCGTGCAGTTGCGTCTCCGGCCCGCCTAGGACGAAATTCCCATTTTCTGTCATGATTTTTTGTCATAGAAGTAGGATTCCTCCACATCTATGATGATACCAAGTTTTGTCACAATTATCGTCACAGAACTGTCATAAGCATGACATATTTTTTCATTCGGCCCAAAATGTCATGGACGTGTCTTTTTTTTGTAGTGCTCAACAACGATAACATAATTGGATCATATAACAATCCCTCGACATGCAACAAGGAGTCACTCCGAAGTCACTAATAGCGGAGAACAAACAAAGAGATTATTGTAGGGTACGAAACCACCTCAAAGTTTTCTTTCTGATCGATCTATTGGGCTATTCCTATAAGTGTCACAAACAGCCCTAGAGTTCGTACTAAAATAACACCTTAAGATACAAATCAACCAACACCCTAATGTCACCTAGATACTCCAGTGTCACCTCAAGTATCCGCGGGTTTGATTATATGATATGCATCACACAATCTCAGATTCATCTATTCAAACCAACACAAGGAACTTCAACGAGTGCCCCAAAGTTTCTACCAGAGAGTCAAGACGAAAACGTGTGCCAACCCCTATGCATAAGTTCACATGGTCACAGAACCCGCAAGTTGATCACCAAAACATACATCAAGTAGATCATGTGAGTATCCCATTGCCACCACCAATAAGGACATGCAAGACATACATCAAGTGTTCTCAAATCCTTAAATACTCAATCGAATAAGATAACTTCAAAGGAAAAACTCAATCCATTACAAGAAGGTAGAGGGGGAGAAACATCATAAGATCCAACTATAATAGCAAAGCTCGCAGTACTTCAAGATCGTGCCAAATCAACAACACGAGAGAGGGAGAGAGAGATCAAACACATAGCTACTGGTACATACCCTCAGCCCCGAGGGTGAACTACTCCATCCTCGTCACGGAGAGCGCCAGGATGATGAAGATGACCACCGGTGATGATTTCCCACTTCGGGGGGTGCCGGAACAGGGTCCCAATTGGTTTTTGGTGGCTACAGAGACTTGTGGCGGCGGAACTCCTGATCCAAGTTCTATTCTGGAGGTTTGGGGATATATAATAGGTGTTGGCGTCGAGAACAAGTCATGGGAGTCCATGAGGGGCCCACAAGGTTGGAGGGCGCGCCCTAGGGGGGTGGGGCGCCCTCCACCCTTGTGGTGGCCTTGGGACTCCTCCGGTGCATCTCCGGTACTCCGTGGGCTTCTTTTGGTCCAAAAATAGTCGTCGTAAAGTTTCAGGCCAGTTGGACTCCGTTTGATATTCCTTTCCTACGGAACTCAAAAAAAGGATAAACTGAAACTGGCACTGGCACTGGGCTCTAGGTTTATAGGTTAGTCCAAAAAATCATATAAATAGCATATAAATGCATATAAAACATCCAAGATAGATAATATAATAGCATGGAACAATAAAAAATTATAGATACATTGGAGACGTATCAAGCATCCCCAAGCTTAATTCCTGCTAGTCCTCGAGTAGGTAAATGAAAAAAAGAATTT
The DNA here is from genome assembly GCF_002162155.2 of Triticum dicoccoides. Lineage (NCBI taxonomy): Eukaryota > Viridiplantae > Streptophyta > Magnoliopsida > Poales > Poaceae > Triticum > Triticum dicoccoides. The sequence goes on from NC_041386.1 coordinate 393,989,261, forward strand.
TTGATATGGAATGCTACCTAACATATTTATCCATGTAATTTTTCTTTGTTGGGGCATGAATGTTCAGATCCATAAGATTCAAAACAAAAGTTTAATATTGACATAAAAACAATAATACTTCAAGCATACTAACAAGGCAATTATGTCTTTTCAATATAACATGGTCGAAGAAAGCTTATCCCTACAAAATCATATAGTCTGGCTATGCTCCATCTTCATCACACAAAATATTCAAATCATGCACAACCCCGATGACAAGCCAGACAATTGTTTCATACTTTTGGTGTTCTCAAACTTTTTCAACTTTCACAAAATACATGAGCGTGAGCCATGGACATAGCACTATAGGTGGAATAAAATATGGTGGTTGTGGAGAAGACAAAGAGAGGGAGATAGTCTCACATCAACTAGGCATATTAATGGGCTATGGAGATGCCCATCAATATATGTCAATGTGAGTGAGTAGGGATTGCCATGCAACGATGCACTAGAGCTATAAGTATATGAAAGCTCAAAAAGAAACTAAGTGGGTGTGCATCCAACTTGCTTGCTCATGAAGACCTAGGGAAATTTGAGGAAGCCCATCATTGGAATATACAAGCCAAGTTCTATAATAAAAAATTCCCACTAGTATATGAAAGTGACAACATAGGAGAGACTCTATCATGAAGATCATGCTGCTACTTTGAAGCACAAATTTGGTAAAAGGATAGTAGCATTGCCCCTTCTCTCTTTTCTCTCTCTTCGTTTTTGTTTTTGTTTTTTTGGGCCTTCTTTTTTTATTTGGCCTTTCTCTTTTTTCCTCACATGGGACAATGATCTAATAAAGAAGATCATCACACTTTTATTTACTTACAACTCAAGAATTACAACTCGATAGTAGAACAAAATATGACTCTACATGAATGTCTCCGGCAGTGTACCGGGATGTGCAATGAATCAAGAGTGACATGTATGAAAGAATTATGGATGGTGGCTTTGCCACAAATACGATGTCAACTACATGATCATGCAAAGCAATATGACAATGATGGAACGTGTCATAATGAATGGAACCGTGGAAAGTTGCATGGCAATATATCTCGGAATGGCTATGGAAATGCCATAATAGGTAGGTATAGTTGCTGTTTTGAGGAAGGTATATGGTGGGTGTATGGCACCGGTGAATGTTGCGCGGTACTAGAGAGGCTAGCAATGGTGGAAGGGTGAGAGTGCGCATAATCCCTGGACTCAACATTAGTCATAAAGAACTCACATACTTATTGCAAAAATCTATTAGTCATCGAAAGAAAGTACTACACGCATGGTCCTAGGGGGATAGATTGGTAGGAAAAGACCATCGCTCGTCCCCGACCGCCACTCAAACTTCGTTACATAACGGTTCACCATACATGCATGCTACGGGACTCACAAACCTTAACACGAGTATTTCTCAAATTCACAAGTACTTACTAGCATGACTTTAATATCACCATCTTCATATCTCAAAACAATCGTAAGGAATCAAACTTCTCATAGTATTCGATGCACTTTATATGAAAGTTTTCATTATATCCCTCCTGGATGCCTATCATATTAGGACTAAATTCATAACCAAAGCAAATTACCATGCTGTTTAGAGACTCTCAAAATAACATAAGTGAAGCATGAGAGTTCAATAATTTTAACAAAATAAAACTACCACCATGCTCTAAGTGATGCACTAGAGCAAATGACAAACTACTCCAAAAGATATAAGTGAAGATCAATAAGTAGTTGAATAATTATGTAACTATGTGAAGACTCCTTGTCATAAATGAAATTTCAAATCTTAAGAACTTTATTCAAACAGCAAGCAAAACAAAATAAAATGACATTGCAAGGATAGCACATATCATGTGAAGAAGCAAAAAAAACTTAGGCTCAACCAAAACTGACTGATAGTTGTTGAACAAGAAAGGTAGGATGCCTACGGGGGCATCCCCAAGCTTAGATGCTTGAGATTTCTTGGAATATTAACTAGGGATGCCTTGGGCATCTCCAAGCTTGAGCTTTTGTGTCTCCTTAATTCTTTTCATACCGGGGTTTCCCTAAATCTTAAAAGTTCATCCACACAAAACTCAACAAGAAATCGGGAGATAAGTTAGTATAAATCCATGCAAAACCTTATCATTCTCCACAGTAGAAAATCACTAAAAATATAATTTTATATTGCATACTAAATGCATCTGCCTATATAACACTGATATCCTCAAATACAATCATTAAACAAGCAAACATATGCAAACAATGCAAACATAACAACAATCTGTGAAAACATGACAGTCTGTAAAGAATGCAGGAGGAATCATACTTCCTTAACTCCAAAAATTATGAGAACCTACCACACTCTAAAAAAATTGTTGTTACTACTTGTGTAAAAATATCAAGATTTTATCATGTTCTGACTATTCACAAATATTCAAAACATAACAACAAACTTTCTGTTTTTAAAACAACAACATATGGACTTGTAAAATAAACATGGTAAAGGCAATACTTGTCTTCATTATTGGAATAAAAGATGCAAAACTGTAACATCCCAAAATTCTAAATTTTGGAATGTTATATTAAATAATTAATTATGATTGTTTCTTTGTTTGTTTGTTGTGGGATTGATTGTGTGAAATTGGAACTTTTGAAAGTTGCATGATAGGGAATAAAAGGACTTCCCCAAAACTTTCCATCTTGCATTTTGATCTCCCTGAATTCAAATTCATTTCATCACAAAACCCTAGAGTGAAGATAATATGACTTCTTCCATTTAAAGAAATGAAAATGGGTTTGAAAATGATTTGAATTCCATTGAGAATATGTCGAATTTAGAAACTTTAAGCAACTCAACGAGTTCATGAGGGAAGATAAAATGACTTCTTCAAATTTGAAGAAAGAGAGTTGGATCTTTCAAAGGAATAATTTGAAAGTAACTTTGAAGTTATTTGACTTTCCAAATTTCAAATCATCTTGGGAGTTATTTAGTATTTTCAATTTATTTTTCTCCTAAAATAAATAAATGGAAATAAGGGTAAAATGATTCCCTTCAATAGAAAATTAGGAGAAAATATATTTGAAATCATTTTGCAATTTTCATTTTTTTCATTAGTGTTAGGTCCGCCAGAGCGCTACCCTGTCGCATGTCGTCGTCGTTGCGCTGTAAGCAGCCGTTCGCCCGTTCGTTTTTTTCATTAGTGTTAGGTTCGCTAGAGCGCCACCCGACGTGTTGCGCCCTCACCGGAGCTCTGGACGCCGCCGCGTCCCTCCGCTTGTCGCCGGCCACCCTGCCGCCCGCCAACCTCACTAGCACGCCTCCCACGCCGCACCTGACCTCCCAGACCCTTTCGTCGCCGCTGAGGATACCGGAGCCGCCGCCACGTCCGCCGCCCGTGCAGACGTCCCCTGTCGTCGTCCTCGTCACACTGTAAGAAGCCGTTCGCCCATTCATTTTTTCGTTAGTGTTAGATCGGTTAACTCTGGTTTTTAATATATCGTGCGGTTTAGTTACACCGATCTCGATTTTTTTCTATTAAGCCGCGTTAGCTGTTTTGCTTACATAGCGAACATTTGCCGAATAGCTTCCGCGGTGAACGCTGCTCGGCCAGTAGGAATCTGCCACGTGGTCGAGGACATGTTCGCAGTTTTAGTTTATTTTTTGTTTAACCATCTAGTCCCTAAAATTGCAGATTGGTCCCTGAACTTTAGTTTGCCACAACTTTTTAACTGTAACTCCAAATTTGATAAAACCAGCGGCAAATTCTTCTTCATGGTTAGATCTATCCAGTGGTGTAATTTTTGTAAAATTTCGTCAGATTCAAATATGAAAGTATTTAGATTTGAATTCAAACTTAGAATGGTCATATCTACTAAACCGAAGCTCAGTTTGAGTTGATTCTTTTTGCACTTTGTCACCATAGCGAAACCCTATGACTTTGACATCTCACAATAATGTCCACACACTAGAGTTTGTCCATTAATGTTTTTACTAGTATGCTTTGTATGCAGGATTGGTCAGATCACAAATTTTGAATCACATGTCATATGTTGTTTTGCACTTAGAATAATTTTGTGATGGTTGACTGTGTTTGATTTTCAATTGGTTTTTCTGAGTCTTTTCATGTTGCATTTTATTCCGTTCTCTGAAATGATTGCTTATGTATGTTATTTTACTTTGATGATAGACTGTCCGTAGTGCGAAGCCGAGTACTATCGATCTCTAGAATTCAACTACTAGTATCAAGGCAAGTTCACATTTGACCATTCTTCTAATTACCTATGTTTTATTTATGCACTTAGTCCTTTTGTGGTAGGATTCCATGGTAGGATTTATTGTTGCCATATGGCTATGCCGTTACCTAGTAGTTCATTTGAGATAGGTCTGATCTATACATCCTTCTCACCACCGTGTAAGTTTATTTTTGCCTCGCTAAATGTAGACGTGGTTTGGGAAGCGAACATGGTGAGGCATGAGTGATAAAGTAGTAATCAGGACAAATACATGTAAATGAACTATCTTGGCGGTATTTGGTTTGAATGGTGGCGAAGTACAGTGGGAGCATGCATGGTTAATCCATGGTGGTGCACCACTAGTGGTCGGTCGCCCAGGCTCAAAGAGATCAAACGTATTTTCATGGCTAGAAGCTTACGTGTGCAGCCACAAGCCAATATGGGTCTAGCTTAGTTGAGTAGTTAGTGTGACCTCTTCCGAGATAGGCTAGCAGATGTAGAATGAGTAGGTGTACCGGCCTATCCATGGGTTAAGAGGAAATACTTTCGAAATACTATGTCTCGGTCATCTTGTTCTCAAACGCCAGGCAGTGCGAGAACTTCAAGGGAGGCGATCGATTCTTGTGGGGAAAAGTACGCAAACCTCTGCAGAGTGTAAAACCTAATCGATTAGCCGTGTCCCTTACGGACAACTTGAGCATCTAGTAGTGGAAATGCTGGGAGATCTCATCACCCTTAATTAAACAATTGGGTTTTAAATGAAACTTTGGTAATAGATTGAGTTGAGTTTGCCAACTCATCCTATGCTATTTTGTAGTAGTAGAATATCTTATTCTAGGGAAAAACTAGCTTTATGCAAAAAAATAAACTTAGAGCTTTCTACTAGCAAAATTTCATATACACATAGGTTCATTATTCTTATGATGTGACTTGCCAGTACATTCAATGTACTGACCTACAGGGCTGCAACGTCTTATGTTGCAGGAATTTCTACGACGAGTAAGAGTTACGTTGTAGGGTTACGGTCTACACTCAACTTGTCGTTGGCGTTGATGGGACTCCACACACGTTTGATTGTTTCCGCTGAGACTTATGAGGTATATATCAGTTTTGCGTTATTTATACATGTGATTGCACTTTGGTATATACATTGATGCACTGTGTGTGCCAGCATACCAATCCAGGGATGGCACAGTTACACAGAGGCTTGACTGTTTGAGGTTGGGTCGCTACAGAGATGGTATCATAGCACATGTTGACTGTAGGACGTGACCCTAAAAACTGGAAAGCCCTCAAGAAAGGATTTCTCTAAAACTTAATTTTCAAAAAGATCTTTTACCTCTCTTCTTTTCTGAGCTTTATCAAATATTCCCTTTTTAGTTAGACAATACCCCATTCCCTTTGGACCACACGAAGGATCAACTGATGAGACCACTCCGAGAAGGGCAAGATATCGGACAACTGAGGACCACTTCAGAGTAAAGAGGACTTCATCATACAACAACAGTCGAAGACTCGAAGAATCTGAAGACATTAAAGAATTCCAAGATTTATATGACCCTTAGAAGACCAAACCCATGTTATATACTTATGTTAGATGTGATGATTTGTGAGCTGTCATTGTTTGTGTTTTCCAGCAGCCACAAAATAAAACCTATTTTGAAAACTACTTTGTTGTATTGTGTATATCTCCTTCCATCCCTCTTATCTCATTGCCAAAACCCTTGGACCTCATAGATGATGAATGCAGATGGACTTGTATTCTCTGGACCGATCACTCAGTTGGAGGTAGAGATATGGATTCAAAACATGGAGAATCACTTTAGGAGAAAGTTGGTTTCAAGGAAGTATGAGGTTCAATATGCTCTTCAGTACTTTACAAAAAGTGCGGCAACCTGGTGGAAAATGCATCAGGCCATACAAGTATGTAATGGAGCACAAACTTGGGAGGAATTGAAGAAGAATCTATTGGGATCCCGTCTTATCCGGAAGCATGGTATTAAACCGATGAAGGAACCTTGTGACTGCAAGATATGCGGAGAAATAGGACACACCCATGAAGAACACAAGGATGGATGCCCTCATTGTTAAGGAAATCACCCAGCGAAAGAATGCCCAACTAGGTAGGTTACTTGTTTCTTGTGCGAAGGAGCTACACACTACCCTACCTAGTGTCATATTTACCCCAAGGTACAAGAAATTACCAAGGAGTAGAAGGAAGGAATGAAAGAAGCCCTGAGGGAAAGTTTAAAAGAACATGTGATGAAGAAAGATGTTGACGACCCTGATGGAGAAAGCCTAAACAGATTTTACTCCAATGCTTGCTATTCATGTGGAGAAGAAGGACATTTTTCACTGTATTTCACGAAGTAAAGCCAAGAGTATCTGGGAGACTTCCCAACAAAATAAGTGGAGTTTGATCCACAATACATAGAAGAATTGATCGGAACAAAGAAGTCGAGGAAGAGAAAGAGCATGAATCCCCTTAACAACCCAGTTTTTGCAAAGAAGGACCAACGTCATATCACATGTTTCAAGTGCAAGCATAGTGGTCATTATGCTAGAAAATGCCCAGAAAGGAAGCCAATAACCCAAGGAGCCAAGATAACCACCAGGAAGCCCCTGGATTTGTCTGACGTCATTTGTTTACGCTGCAAGGAAGTAGGATATTTTGCCAGGAAATGTTCAGACCCGAGGAAAGCTTGAGCTGAGTAGTTGAGATCTTGATATTGAAATAAAGCATGTAATAAATGTGGAACATACTTTTATTTTCATTGAGGATGTTGAGTTGAGTTATGAAATGGGAATTGTAATAGTTCGTGAAGCAATAAAAGTTGATATTTTTGGAATATCATATGAGGTGTCATGAGTTGTTTGTTGATTGTTAGTGCCTCTCTCACCATGTCACCCAGACTTAAACGTTGAACCCATGGACAAGATGACCCAAACCTTTCCCAGAAAAACAACCACATTTCACCCAAGGAAATACATACATTATCGTAAGTACCCCTTTTATCTTATACCTGCAGATGACAACCCTTTACGAGTCTTTTCTCAAGGGCCCAGAAATGATCATGACCCTGACTAGTGATCAGGATTACCCAAAAATCCTGAAGGACATGATGAAGCATATTCATCTTGAAGGAGATGCAGTCTACAAGGGTTATCCTTTTATGGAGAATGGAGTTGAACTTTGGTACGTGGAGGTACACCTCCACCATGTGAAGGGAGTCTTCCCAAAGACTATGGGGCAATACTTTTTCATTTCTCGAGTACCACAAGCAACATTCTTCGACTATGTTCATGAAGCTGCTATGGAAGCCATACGTCAGATTGGAGAAATACTATAAGCAAGACTCCGTCACACTCAGGAATACCTAAGGGAGGTGCATGCAGAGATGATGGAGATGAAGCTCATGGCCACCATGATGAAGCAAAACATCGATGATTTGAAGGATCAGATCGCACAATTCTAGCGGGACTGAAGCATCTTCAAGTAGGGCAAATGAATAAAGATGGAAGTAATGCTTTACCATACCAAACTATGTGGATGGAAACATTTGTAATAGAGTAATTTTGAAATCTGAGTTTTGAGAAGTGGTTAAGGATGTAATAAAGGATTTGATATGAGTAGAATATGAATTATGGATGAACCAGTGCATTTTTTACAATACTTGTCTGTGTGAACACTTGACCAATGGAAAAGAAAATGTATTCCATAGAGTGGAGTTTGGACAAATGGGTTGGAGTTTGGTTTTAGTTATGATGGTTACCCCAAGAGTGTGAAGGAATGAAGTACTATTGGATTTAAACGAGATGTAATGTTGGAATATGGAACAATAGTAACTCCAAGGATGAGTTAAAGTTAGACAAGTGTTGAAGTGGGACCATAACCCACAGGACCCAGGATTTGAAAAGGAACAAGCACAACCTTGTTGCAGGAAGAATTCTGGAAGAAGCTATGATTTCATCAGCAGGCGTTTCATAGGAGGTTACGTAAACCCGAGAGTTGTGAAGAAACGATAGAGGTTTTGTTTGGCTTGCAGAACCAATGGATTTACACGAACCCAGATCATGGAGAAGAGAAGTTCTGCAATGCTTGTGAGGATGCCCAAGTGTTAGAGTACGTGATTCACTATCTGCGTATGTGGTAATGATTCAAGTACAGGATGGATTGGCCCCCATACCGGAGACTTCTCTCATGAACTATCATATGTTGATGGAAATTCAGAGAGCCTTAAAACACTGGAAGAGTGTTGACACGACAAACCAAAAGCCTTAGGATGGCAGGACGATGGAAACCTTGTACATGCACCTACTGCCAATCGTAGGTTATGCGGTGAGGTTCAACCCAGACCCATTTCCTACAGGATAACCAGTAATTGTCGACCACCATGAGATTTTCAATAGTTGTTTAGCATTGGCGACAGCCTGACAGCAAAGAAGACCCAGTCTCGGAAGGATGTTATTTTGATGCAAGGACTCCAGATTTTGAGGAAAAGGTCATGTCCTTACCGGAAGAGCACTAGTGAAAGAGTTATCCCCGAGAATATGAGAAGAATGACATCGTCAACACAAACGATGGAGTGCATGAGTTTTGTTCGAACCGTAACCATGCTTCTAAGGGTGGTAGTACCCCATACCTTGTGTTAATGAATGGATTTTCAAGAAGACCCCCCCCCCCCAAACCTAACCTTCTTTCTAGCCTCTCCGAATCTTGAGGAAGAGATTCATTTTAAGGGTGGTTGTTTGTAACATCCCAAAATTCTAAATTTTGAAATGTTATATTAAATAATTAATTATGATTGTTTGTTTGTTGTGTGATTGATTGTGTGAAATTGGAACTTTTGAAAGTTGCATGAGAGGGAATACAAGGACTTCCCCAAAACATTCCATCTTGCATTTTGATCTCCCTGCATTCAAATTCATTTCATCACAAAACCCTAGAGTGAAGATAATATGACTTCTTCCATTTAAAGAAATGAAAATGGGTTTGAAAATGATTTGAATTCCATTGAGAATATGTCGAATTTAGAAACTTTAAGCAACTCAATGAGTTCATGAGGGGAGATAAAATGACTTCTTCAAATTCTAAGAAAGAGAGTTGGAAGTTTCAAAGGAATAACTTGAAAGTCACTTTGAAGTTATTTGACATTCCAAATTTCAAATCCTGTTGGGAGTTATTTAGTATTAATTCAAATTATTTTTCTCCTAAAAATAAATAAATGGAAATAAGGGTAAAATGATTCCCTTCAATAGAAAATTAGGAGAACATATATTTGAAATCAATTTGCTATTTTAAAAATAATTTTTATTTATTTTAAATGCAATAGTAGCACTTTGACTTTTAGAAATTTTTATGGAATTTATTTGAACTTGAAAAATAGTTCATCATATTGCTGCTATTTTTCTGAACATTTTGGTATATAATATGCCTATATATAATTTTTTAATTTTATTTTGTTTCCCTTTATTCTTGTGTCTGTTTAAAAAAAACCAGAGGCCCAACTCACCGCACTTTCTCTCCTCTCCCTCACTCGCCGGCCCAGCCGCACTTCGGCCCACGGCCTGCCCCCAGTGCCCGAGTGCTCGCGTCGCTCGCCCGCTCATCCCTCTTCCCTCGCTCGCCCTCTCCCACTGCTGCTGCTAGTGGGGCCCACTCCCCAGGTCGTCTTCAACCTCCCGAGCTGCACGTGATAAACACCGCGCTAGTCGCCGGCCGTCTTCCTCGCTCGGATGAGGCTTATCCGCTGCTCCCCGATGCCCTAGCCTCGCCTATAAATATCCCCAGACCCCCCCTCTCCATTCAGCTCTCTCACGTCATCCCACGCCGCTCTTAGCTGCCACACCGTCCGTCCGCATCTTGCCGGAGCCGAGCCGCTCCGCCATTGATTGCATCGCTGATGAGCCATCCCGACCCCCATCTTTCTGACAGTCTTTTGCTTGTGCCCGTGCGCATCTCCTTGACATCTTGCTTTTGCCTCTAGGTTCGCCAGAGCGCCGCCCTAACGTGCCGCGCCCTCACCGGAGCTCCGGACGCCGCTCCCTCCCTCCGCTCGTCACCGGCCACTCCGCCACCCGCCGACCCCACCAACACGCCACCCATGCCGCACCCGACCTCCCAGACCCCTTCGCCGCCGCTGAGGACCGCCGGAGCCGCCGCCACGTCCACCGGCCGAAGCCTGCGCCGCCGGCCCCTGTCATCGTCGTCGTCGTCTTCACACTATAAGCAGTCGTTCGCCCATTCATTTTTCCATTAGTGTTAGACCGATTAACTCTGGTTTTTAATATACCATCCAGTTTAGTGAAACCGATCTCATTTTTTTGTATTAAACCACGGTAGCTATTTTGCTTACATAGCGGATGTTCGCCGAATAGCTTCCGCAGCGAACGCTGCTCGGCCAGTAGGAATCTGCCACGTATTCGAGGACATGTTCATAGTTTTAGTTTATTTTCTGTTTCACCATCTAGTCCCTGAAATTGTAGATTGGTCCCTGAATTTTAGTTAGCCACAACTTTTTAACCGTAACTCCAAATTTGATGAAACCAGCGGCAAATTCTTCTTCATGATTAGATCTATCCAGTGGTTTCATTTTTGTAAACTTTTGTCATATTCAAATTTGAAATTATTTAGATTTTAATTCACACTTCAAATGGCCATATATACTAAACCGTAGCTCAGTTTGAGTTGATTCTTTTTGCACTTTTTCACCGTAGCCAAACCCTATGACTTTGACATCTCACAATAATTTCCACACACTAGAGTTTGTCCATTAATGTTTTTACTAGTATGCTTTATATGCACGATAGGTCACATCACAAATTTTGAACCCCATGTCATATGTTCTTTCGCACTTAGAATACTTTTGTGATGGTTGAATGTGTTGGATTTTCATTTGGTTTTTCCAAGTCTTTTCATGTTGCATGTTATTCGCTTCTCTGAAATGATTGCTTATGTATGTTATTTTACTTTGAGGATAGACTGTCCGGAGTGCGAAGTCGAGTACTATCGATCTCTAGAATTCAACTACCAGTATCAAGGCAAGTTCACATTTTACCATTCTTCCAATTACCTATGCTTTATTTATGCACTTAGTCCTTATGTGGTAGGATTGCATGGTAGGATTTATTGTTGCCAGATGGCTATGCCATTACCTAGTAGTTCATTTGAGGTAGGTCTGATCTATACATCCTTGTCACCACCGTGTATGTTTATTTTTGCCTCGCTAAATGTAGACGTGGTTTGGGAAGCGAACATGGTGAGGCATGAGTGACAGAGTAGTAATCAGGACCAAGACTTATAAATGAACTATCTGGGTGGTATTTGGTTTGAATGGTGGCGAAGTACAGTGGGAGCATGCATGGTTAATCCATGGTGGTGCACCACTAGTGGTCGGCCGCCCAGGCTTAAAGGGATCAAACGTATTTTCATGTCTAGAAGCTTACGTGTGCAGCTACAAGCCTATATGGGTCTGGCTTAGTTGAGTAGTTAGTGTGACCTCTTCTGAGATATGCTAGCAGATGTAGAATGAGTAGGTGTACCGGCCTATCTGTGGGTTGAGAGGAAATACTTTCGAAAGACTATGTCTCTGTCATCTTGTTCTCAAACGCCAGGCAGTGCGAGAACTTTAAGGGAGGCGATCGAGTCTTGTGGGGAAAAGTGCGCAAACCTCTACGGAGTGTTAAAACCTAATCGATTAGCCGTGTCCCCGGTTACAAACAACTTGAGCATCTAGTAGTGGAAATGCTGGGAGATCTCATCACCCTTAATTAAATAGTTGGGTTTTAAATGAAACTTTGGTAATGGATTGAGTTGGGTTTGCCAACTCATCCTATGCTATTTTGTAGTAGTAGAATAAAATCTCTTATTCTAGGGAAAAATTAGCTTTATGCAAAAAACTAAACTTAGAGCTTTCTACCAGCCAAATTGCATGTACACATAGGTTCATTATTCTTATGATGTGACTTGCCAGTACATTCAATGTACTGACCAACAGGGCTGCAACGTCTTATGTTGCAGGATTTTCAACGGCGAGTAAGAGTTACGTTGTAGGGTTACGGTCTACACTCAACTTGCCGTTGGCGTTGATGGGACTCCACACCCGTTTGATTGTTTCCGCTGAGACATATGAGGTATATATCAGTTTTACGTTATTTATACATGTGATTGCACTTTGGTATATACATTGATGTATTGTGTGTGCCAGCATACTGATCCAGGGATGGCACAGATACACAGAGGCTTGACCGTTTGAGGTCGGGTCGCTACAAAAACATTACTATAAATTACAGCAAGAAAATCCTAATAAAATAAAATGACGCTCCAAGCAACACTCATATCATGTGGTGAATAAAAATATAGCTCCAAGTAAAGTCACCGATGAATGAAGACGAAAGAGGGGTTGCCATCCGGGGCATCCCCTAGCTTAGGCTCTTACCACTCCTTATTCCGCAGTCCATCAAAACTTTACCCAAAACTTGAAAACTTCACAACACAAAACTCAACAGAAATTCTAAGAAAATAAATCACCACTTAGGTACTTTAACCTATCATTTCCACAATTTATATTAAGCAATATAAGCCATAGAAACTAGAAAATAAGCAAACTATGTGTCGAAAATAGATTCTGTCAAAAACATAACAGTTTGTAGTAATCTGTAACTCTCGAATACTTCTGTAACTCCAAAAATTCTGGAAAATTAGGAAAACCTAAGAATTATTTTATAAATCTTCTTCAAAAAGAATAATTATTTTATGATGCTCCTGTTGAAAATGAGAATTGTTTTCCTGAGCGCAAAAGTTTCTATTTTTCAGCAAGATCAAATCAACTATCACCATAGGCCCTCCCAAAGGTCTTACTTGGCACTTTATTGAAACAAAAGCTATAAAAGATGATTACTACAGTATCATAATCATGTGTACACACAAAAACAGTAGGTAATGGTGTTGGATTGTCTCCCAACAAGCACTTTTCTTTAATGCCTTTCTAGCTAGGCATGATGATTTCAATGATGCTCATGTAAAAGATAGGAATTGAAACATAATGGGAGCATCATGAAGCATATGACTAGGAGATTTAAGTCTAAACCACTTCCTATTCTTATGGATTTTGTGAGCAAACAACATATGGGAATAAGAATCAACTTGCATAGGAAGGTAAAGCAAGCAAAACTTCAAGATTTTCAACATGTAGAGAGCAAACTTGATATTATTGCAATAGTAGAAGCATATGTTCCTCTCTCATAATAATTTTAAGTAGCATCATGAATGAATTGAACAGTATAACTATCACATATAGCATTATTCTCAAGATGCACAAGCACATAAATTTTACTACTCACCACATAAGCAAAATTCTTCTCATTTAGAATAGTGGGAGAAAACTCAACAAAATAACTATAATGGGATTGAAAATTGAAATCAAGATGACAAGTATCATGGTTATCATTATTCTTTATAGCATATGTGTCATCACAATAATCATCATAGATAGGAGGCATTCTTTCATCATAGTAAATTTGCTCATTAAAACTTGAGGGACAAAAAGTATCATCTTCATCAAACATAGCATCCCCAAGCTTATGGCTATGCATATCATTAGCATAATGGATATTCAAAGAATTCATACTAACAACATTGCAATCATTCTTATCATTCAAAGATTTAGTGCCAAACATTTTAATGCATTCTTCTTCTAACACTTCGGCACAATTATCGGAACTTATTTTCACGAAACACATTAAAAAGATGAAGCAAATGAGGCAACCTCAATTCCATTTTTTGTACTTTTATTTTCTAAACTAAACTAGTGATAAAACAAGAAACTAAAAGATTCTATTGCAAGATCTAAAGATATACCTTCAAGCACTAACCTCCCCGGCAACGGCGCCAGAAAAGAGCTTGATGTCTACTATGCAACCTTCTTCTTGTAGACTCGTGTTGGGCCTCCAAGTGCAGAGTTTCGTAGGACAATAGAAAATTTCCCTCAAATGGATGACCTAAGGTTTATCAATCCATGGGAGGCATAGGATGAAGATGGTATCTCTCGAACAACCCTGCAACCAAATAACAAAGAGTCTCTTGTGTTCCCAACACACCCAATACAATGGTAAATTGTATAGGTGCACTAGTTCGGCGAAGAGATGGTGATAAAAGTGTAATATGGATGGTAGATATAGGTTTTTGTAATCTGAAACTATAAAAACATCTAGGTAACTAGTAACAAAATTGAGCAAAAATGCTATTGCAATGCTTGGAAACAAGGCCTAGTGCAAGTTCTCTCAACAATGATAACATAATTGGATCATATAACAATCCCTCAATGTGCAACAAAGAGTCACTCCAAAGTCACTAATAGCGGAGAACAAACGAAGAGTTTATTGTAGGGTACAAAACCACCTCAAAGTTATTCTTTCTGATTGATCTATTGGGCTATTCCTATAAGTGTCACAAACAACCCTAGAGTTCGTACTAAAATAACACCTTAAGATACAAATCAACCAAAACCCTAATGTCACCTAGATACTCCAATGTCAGCTCAAGTATCCACATGTTTGATTATACGATATGCATCACACAATCTTAGATTCATCTATTCAAACCAACACAAAGAACTTCAAAGAGTGCCCCAAAGTTTCTACCGCAGAGTCAAGACGAAAATGTGTGCCAACTGTCGGTGTCAAAACCGGCGGATCTCGGGTAGGGGGTCCCGAACTGTGCGTCTAAGGTTGATGGTAACAGGAGACAGGGGACATGATGTTTACCCAGGTTTGGGCCCTCTCTATGGAGGTAATACCCTACTTCCTGCTTGATTGATATTGATGAATATGAGTATTACAAGAGTTGATCTACCACGAGATTTTAATGGCTAAACCCTAGAAGTCTAGCCTGTAAGACTAAGGTATTGATTATATCCTTTCCGGACTACAACCTCCGATTTATATAGACACCGAGGGGATCTAGGGTTACATAGAGTCGGTTACATAAGATGGAATCTTCATAGTTATTCGCCAAGCTTTCCTTCCACGCGAAGGAGAGTCTTATCCGGACATGGGTGTAGTCTTCGGTCTTTGTATCTTCACAACCCATCAGTCTGGCCCATAGATAACAGGCCGGACGCCTGAGGACCCCTTAGTCCAGGACTCCCTCACTAGCCCCCGAACCAGTCTTCAGTAGCAAGGTGTTCGGAACATAGATTGTCTTCGGTTTTGCAAGGTAGGTTCCTTTCCAAGTAGTGTATTCGGCCGTAGATTCGATGTCTTCCCTCGGCTTCTGCACTTAATGTCCTTGTTTTCCACGTGTCGAGCGAATACAGACAGTCAGGGTATTTTTGCAAATAACACCCGAATCCTGCAAGGAAGAGCATTTATTTAAAGAGATTGGATCTCAGATCATTTCGGCACCAAGCGGAAAAAATCCTCAGAGACCGCCAGGCAAGACCATTCCAACATGGCCAACAATCCTAGCTCCTCTTCCCATTCCAACCTAGAGAGAGGCGAGTGGGAGAGGTGCTCTGTGTCCCATAGCCGATTGGTGAAGCTGCAAGTGCAGGGATTTCTCCCTCCTGTAGATCTGGTCCCTATTCGAGCAGGGTTAGCCTCCTTCAACGACAAAACCCAGGCAGAGGATTTTCCCAATCCGTCTGCAGGAGAACAGGTATGCTTTGTCCCCTATCTGCTGAGGGGAGTGGGGTTTCCAATTCACCCATTCCTCTGAGGGCTGCTGGAGTACTATGGCCTCCAGCTGCACAATTTTACCCCCGGCTCCATCCTCCACATTGCGGGTTATGTCGCCCTATGCGAACTATTCCTGGGTTGTGAGGCCCATTTTGATTTATGGAGAAAATTGTTCTGCCTTGTCCCTCGCAATCAAGGTGGATTAATTTTTGAAGTGGGAGGAGCCGAAGTGTGGCGCATTGCCGGGGCCGGATACCTGTCCAGCACGCCAAAGAAAGCTCCCGAAGAGTGGCCTTCCGAATGGTTCTACATTGACGACGTTGATCTACCTGACCCTGTTCGCATAGGCCTCCCCGAGTTTTCAAACGCTCCGCTGAAAAAGCGCCACAACTGGCATCCTTGGAGCCTCGAGGAAGAGGATAGCGCAGAGATCAGCTTGCTACTGGGCAAGATTAAAACTCTTGCCCAGTCCGGATTGTCAATAGTCGAGGTGATGGCGATTTCTATAACGCGGGGGGTCTAGCCACTCCAATATCGAGGACTGCCCTTGTGGCATTATAACAAAGAAGAGGATGCCTCACATTACGGCCGAAAGGGCCCGGAGACACCCGCTACTCTTGCCAAGATTCTGGCCGAGCTATATAAAGGTGAGAAGGAGGAGTTCAGCCGTCTCCAACATCGAGACGAACTTTCCATGTACAATCCTCCTAGCCGGGTAAGGTTTGGCCCCGCTTATTTTATCCTGTCCCTGGATCATTCGTTGACAGGCAGCATCTTATCTGTTCCTAATAGGAATGGCGAAAGGCTGTCGAGGGGATCTATGACCCAGCCCCTCAGCCAGAGAATCGCAACCGGGATTTTGACCCTGGATATGAAGAAGATCCGGACATATTCGTGGAGCTTGAGGAGGGGACATTCTATCAAATGAGCTACGACGGTACATATATACCCATTATCGCTGATTACCCCGGCCTCCTTCCAGCTTCACACGTAAGTAATCCAAAGACACCTTATCCAAAAGAGACCTCTCCTTCCTTCTCACCCACTGCACCATCCTGTGCTCAAAAGGGGAAGGGTTCGGCATGCCGTACCGCCCCAGGGGTATCTCTGATGAGAGCATCCTCCACACCAGGCGAGCCTCCCAAGATGAAAGCAAACAAAGACACGGCCGGTCCTTCATCAAAGAGGTATGAATTTGCCAATGTGCACCTGGGCAGTCACGTACAACCGTGACCTTCCCGTTTTCCATGTGTCAGGAAAAAGGTGTGCCGGACTATATCTGGAGGTTCGAGCGGCCGTACTTCCCACAACCATGATTCAAATCATGCCGTGAAGACGGGGGTTGATGCGGGGGCGACGCCGGACTGTCCTCTAGCTGAGGACTCGGATGATGTATCCGTCACCAACTCGGAAGTGGAGAGTGCCATGAATCATCGGCGCCGCTGGGCCATTTTACAAGACCCTGTCTTAGCAGAGTCGTTTAACGCCTTCAGCTCGGCCGATGGATACATTCAAGCTGCTCGAGATGGGCTTAACAGGGCCACAAGGCAACATTTGAAAGATGTGCAGGTAAATTTGTTTTGTCTGACTATGATAACCATATGCCAGTAGACCCTGAGATTTAAAGGAGTTGAAACAACGAATTTAAGGATCAATGTACAACCAGGTGCTTACGGAGAAGAACACCTTGTTAGCTTAGGAACTAAAAAAGTGTTAGCGCCGACTGCTTGCTGCCAATGCCGAACTAGAGAAATACAAGCCATCTCCCGGTAACATCTTACAGTGTGAATCTAGGTGCTTATATTTGTGTTGGGTTGTTAGACCAATTACAAGAGCAGCTGGACGCCGCTCGAAGCGAAGAACACCAAGCTAAAAAGCTACTAGCAGCGGGCTAGTGTGTATTGACAAAAGCCGTTCAAGAGAAAAAGAAACTCGAGGATTCAAACACCAAACTGGGCGAAGAACTGAAAGATGTGCGAGCTCAGCTAGCGGACTCTGTGAAGGAGAACAAGAAGCTGCGAGGCGGCATATTCAGTACGTGGCCGCTTTTATCTTATAACAGTTTGGAGGTAACAGTAGCTGATATAGCTGTAATTGCAGGTATATTGACGAACCGCCCCAAAGAGGAGGTGTCCGGATCATCAAGTGATCTTCTTCAAGGGCTGTCGCAGTTGCACAAGCAAGCTCGGCAGGCAATGCGGAGTGTCGCCAAGGCCTTATGGCCATCCGACTCCCCTCCAGGAAGTATGGAGAAGCTGGTAGAGCTGTTCAAGGGAGCGCGGCGGCCTATCCGACTGTGGAAGATATTGGCCTGCAGAGAGGGTGCGCGAGAGGCCTGGGCCATGGTGAAGACATGATATACCAAGCTGGATCCTAATCACATGGCTCGTGTCGGACCGCTAGGGCCGAATGGGGAAGAAATTCCCATTAGTTTAGCCTATGACCAAGTAGAGGTGGCTGCCAAATATTCCCAACAGGATTGTAAATTAGACCGCCTTTTAGACGGTATAGAGGGGGAAGTGTTTGAGTCATGAGTGACTATGTACTTACCTTCTAGCCGGATAATAAAGACAATTCTCATCGCCGACCTTTTCGCTTCAACCTTTGGACCCAAAGGTGCGGAGTGTTTCCGAATACCCTAGCGGCAGAATATACCGGGGTATGCATGGAAACCAGGCATAGGGGTCATAATTGCTCGAACAGACAATGTGTATCCGGCTAGTTATGTTATATTACATCATGTAAGAAACATCTTCTAGAGAGAATAGTTCCGTTAAGGGTTCCTTTCCCTGGGTGTGCATGCAATTTATGTGCATGTCCTAACTATGATTGGAAAACTCTTAGAGTAAGTAACATCTGGGGTTCACAATGGAGTGAATGCGGGAACACCTTTAATTCACCGACCGAACATTCCCTTAAGAACACTAGCTTTTGGCTTCACCCAGTCTGAGGTACACATCCGGATGACCTGGTAGTAACAATCATAGAGGTGCTCCCTTTATGCCCTAGCCGAACTAACGGGAACGTAGGGCATAAGCACAGGATCCAGGCAACCCAGCTTGGCCAAAACTTAAGTCATATTGATGCATATAATGGCGAAGAAAAGGTACATATGGAAAAAACGCATATGTGCGGAGCTTGGTGCTTGAAGAATAGTCGCAAGCTTCTGTACGAGAAGCCCCCAGGTATAATGAATGTACATATTTAGAGATATATGCATCAGGTAGGGATGGTCAGCCGTACTAAAGCCGTAAGGCTAAAGAAAAAAGAAAAAAGGTAAAAGACGAAAAGAGAGGGAAGAAAAAGAACTATAATAACAGGAGGGAGGAAACGAACACAGAGTTCGGTGCTAGGCATAAAATCGTCGTAGTCTGGCCGTGTTCCGGGGTTCGGCTCCAGGTGATTGTCTGACACATCACGTAGGAGGTACACCCCTCCAGCGAGAACTTCGTCAATGATGAAGGGACCCTCCCACTTGGGCTTGAGTTTGTCCTTTTTCTTCTCCGACAAGCGTAGAACGAGTTCACCAACGTTATAAGTCTTGGCCCGCACTTCTCTGCTTTGGTACCCGCGAGCCTGTTGTTGATAATATGCGGAACAGGCTTTTGCTATGTCGCGCTCCTCCTCCAAGGTATCTAAGCTGTCCTACCGATCTAGCTCGGCTTCTCTCCATTCGTACATACGCACTCGAGGTGAGTCATGAATAATATCGCATGGTAACACTACTTCTGCACCGTACACCATGAAGAAGGGTGTATATCCGGTAGTGTGGTTGGGTGTGGTCCGCAGCCCCCGGAGTACGGAGTCAAGTTCCTCCACCTAGTGCTTGTCCAATTCCTTCAAAGACCACACTAGTCTGGGTTTGATGCCGCTCATAATGAGACCATTAGCCCATTCGACTTGACTGTTTGTCTGTGAGTGATAGACAGAGTCGTAACCGAGCTTAATGCCTAGATTAGCGCACCAGGTTTTCACCTCATCGGCTGTAAAGTTGGAGCCATTATCGGTGATTATACTGTGCGGGACACCATAACAGTGTACCACGCCGGTTATGAAATCTATTTCTAGCCCCGCTTCGGCTGTTTTGACTGGTTTGGCCTCTATCCACTTAGTGAATTTATCCACCATGACTAGGAGATACTTTCTCTTATGACTTCCTCCTTTAAGGGGTCCGACCATATTGATCCCCCAGACCGCAAAAGGCCAAGTGATGGGGATTGTTTGTAAGGCAGTGGGGGCATATGGCTTTGGTTGGCAAAGAGTTGGCATCCGACGCAATGTTGGACAAGGTCATGTGCATCTACTCGAGCCGTTGGCCAATAAAACCCTGTATGGAAGGCCTTGCTAACAAGGGCCCGAGCTGCAGCGTGGTGACCACCGAGTCTATCATGGATTTCAGCCAAGAGCTGTCGCCCCTCTTCCGCGGATATACATCGTTGAAGGACTTCGGTAGCGCTTTTCTTATAGAGCTCTCCATCATGAACCTTGTAGGCCTTTGAACGTCAGACAATGCAGCGGGCCTCATTCTGGTCCTCAGGAAGATCCTTCCTATTAAGGTAGGCCAGGATGGGTTTGGTCCATGGGGAAATGACTGCCATGATGAGATGCGCCGACGGTCTTATTTCTGTGGCTGAGCCCCCAACGACGTCGCTGTTTCCGGGATCTGGGGTTATGTTTGGATCTGGACTAGTATTGTCGTTTTCCCCTGCCACACCACGGATGGCTTAATGTAACGCCCCAGGCACACCCGCCGGTGGTCGTTACTCCTGGCGGGATCTAGACTGGCCCCACAGATCAATACTAGTCTTTTCTGCGCACTTTGTCCTCACTCGTGCGCACCCGGGAGCAACTTCCCGGTCAGTCACCCATCCTGACACTACTCCAAGCTGAGCACGCTTAACATTGGAGTTCTGTCCGAATGGGCTCCCGGAAAAGAAGGAATTCCTTATTGATATGAGTAGTCTATCATCCCTAATAAGCCAGGCTATCACATACACCCCCACTCAGAGGAACCGACCTCCTCGTCGGGCCACAGGAACGTTCCCTCTTGGCACATATGCCTGTGCATCCAGTCCGATACATGTATGATGCCGTGTGCCATGACGGGTCACAAACGTCATGAACAACATGACCGAGCACCTATCCGCAAACATCCGTGTAACCGCGAGGGTCGGTTCTGATACCAACTTGTAACGCCCCGGACACACCCGCCGGTGGTCGTTACTCCTGGCGGGATCTAGACTAGCCCTGCAGATCAATACTAGTCTTTTCTGCGCACTTTGTCCTCACTCGTGCGCACCCGGGAGCAACTTCTCGTTCCGTCACCCATCCTGACACTACTCCATGCTGAGCACGCTTAACTTTGGAGTTCTGTCCGAATGGGCTCCCGGAAAAGAAGGAATTCCTTATTGATATGAGTATTCTATCACCCTAATAAGCCAGGCTATCACAATTAAAAAGCCTTTCCAGGAAGATATTAGGTGGGACGGGGTCGCGCTTAGCGCTGACACGAGCAAGAACATCCGCCGCTTGATTACTTTCTCTAACCACATGATGGAACTCGAGCCCCTCGAACCGGGCCGACATTTTTATGACTGCATTATGATACGCTGCCGTCTTCGGATCTTTGGCATCGAAGTCTCCATTTATTTGAGATATTGCCAGGTTTGAGTCCCCGCGCACCTCTAAGCGTTGTATGCCCATGGAGGCAGCCACCCGGAGACCATGTAATAAGGCCTCGTATTCGGCTGCGTTATTGGAGTATGTCTATAGTATCTGGAGGACGTACTGAATGATGTCTCCAGTAGGGGACGTTAAAATGATGCCCTCTCCTAACCCTGCCAGCATTTTGGTGCCGTCAAAATACATGACCCAATTGGAGTATGTGCCGTACTCTTTAGGGAGTCCGGCCTCTGACCATTTGGCGACGAAGTCGGCCAGTACCTGGGATTTGATACCTCGACGTGGTTTATATGTAATGTCAAGTGGGAGGAGCTCGATGGCCCATTTGGCAATCCGGCCCGTAGCATCGTGGTTGTTTATAATGTCATTGAGTGGTACTTCAGAGGTCACCGTGATCGAACACTCCTGAAAGTAGTGACGGAGCTTTCGGGACGCCATGAAGACCGCGTATGCTATCTTTTGATAATGAGGGTACCGGGATTTGCATGGTGTAAGGATAGTAGATACGTAGTATACTGGCTTCTGAAGCGGGAATTTATGCCCGTCCTATTCTCGTTCAATGACGAGTATGGCGCTCACCACCTGATGTGTTGCCGATATGTATAATAACATCAGTTCGCCGGTGTTGGGTGCGGCCAGGATTGGATTGCTCGCAAGAAGGGCTTTTATTTCCTCTATTCTGGTTGTTGCCGCGTCCGTCCACTCGAAGTGGCCAGTTTGCCGTAGAAGGTGATAGAGTGGCAGTGCCTTTTCTCCCAATCTGAAAATAAAGCGGCTTAGAGCTGCTACGCAACCCACAAGCTTTTGAACTTGTTTAAGGTCTGTTGGCTTAGCCAATTTTGACAAAGCTCGGATTTTGGCTCTGTTTGATTCAATTCCTCTATTGGAAACGATGAAGCCCAGCAGTTTTCCAGCAGGGACGCCGAAAACGCATTTTTCTGGATTGAGCTTAATGTCATACACGCGGAGGGTTGTCGAATGTGAGACGTAAATCGTCTATTAGTGTCTCGACGTGCCTAGTTTTGATGACGACGTCGTCCACATAAGCTTCAACTGTTTTGCCGATCTGTTTCTCCAGGCATGTTTGGATCATGCTTAGGTATGTGGCGCCAGCGTTCTTGAGCCCGAAGGGCATGGTGTTGAAGCAGAATGGCCCATATGGGGTGATGAATGCTATTGCCACTTGGTCGGATTCCTTCATTTTGATTTGATGGTATCTGAAATATGCGTCAAGAAAACATAGTGAGTCGTGTCCTGCGGTGGCGTCAGTGATTTGATCGATTCGGGGGAGGGGGAAGGGATCCTTGGCGCATGCCTTGTTGAGGTCTTTGAAATCGACGCACAGGTGCTAGGATTTGTCCTTCTTTGGTACCATCACCAAATTTGCTAGCCAGTCCGGATGTTTTATTTCTCTAATGAATCCGGCCTCGAGTAACTTGGCTAGCTCTACCCCCATAGCTTGGCGTTTGGGTTCGAAAAAGCGCCGCAGTGTTTGCTTGACCGACTTGTGTACCTTCAATATATTGAGGCTGTGTTTGACCAACTCACGTGGGATTCCTGGCATATCAGAAGGGTGCCAGGCGAATATATCCCAATTCTTGCGTCGGAACTCTCATAGAGCGGTGTCAACCGTCAGGTCTAGTTGTGCTCCGATGGATGATGTCTTCTTGGGGTCCGTTGGATGGACTTGGAATTTGACTATTTCTTCTGCCGGTTTGAATGAGCTAGATTTGGGTCATTTGTCTAGGACCACATCATCTTTGTCCACCTTGGAGAGCAGCGTGGTTAACTCTTCAGCTGTGAGGGCTTCAGATAATGCCTCAAGGGCCCGGGACGCGGTTTTATTCTTGGCGCAGAGTGCTATGTCGGGATCACTAAGTAGAGTGATTATACCATTGGGCCCGGGCATCTTAAGCTTCATGTACCCGTAATGGGGTATTGCTTGAAAGCGCGTAAATGCATCTTGCCCTAAGAGGGCGTGATATATCTTCAGACCGATAGTTCTCCGGCGTGCCGAATACCACGTCGAGCGTGATTTTTCCCGCACACCGTGCCTCCCGACTGGGAATGATTCCTCGGAAGGTCGTGCTCCTTTGCTCGATGCGGCTCGTGTCTATTTCCATTTTCGTATTATATCCTCATAGATGAGGTTCAGTCCGCTGCCGCTGTCCATGAGAATCTTGGTGAGCCAAAAGCCATCCACAATTGCCCGAGGACCAAGGCACCTGGTGTTCGGACTGTCCTGTGTTTTGGTTCGTCACCAGCATTAAAGGTTATCGCTGTGTCGTTCCAAGGGTTTATTGTTACGATCTGGCAGACTTCGGCGAGTCCGCGGAGTGCTCTTTTGCGCCTATTATTTGAAGTGAATGTCTCAACGACTGTCAGGACTCTGGGTTTGTCATCTTCTGGAGGGTGTTGCTCTGGGGTGTCTTTGGTGAGGATGTCCTCGCCGTTTTTGGCTACCTGCCGGAGTATCCAACATGCTCTAAGGCTGTGGGTTGGTATGTTATCTGGTGTGTTGTGTATTTTGCATGGGCCTTCAAGCCATCCCACCAGAACGCTTCCGCGCCGCGTAATGGGTTTGCATTTTTTGGCTATTGGTCTGGGCGCATTACAGGGGTGCGCCCTTTTTGCCTGGACCAGTGGTTGAGTTGGGACCGATTGCCCCCAGACTGTCTGATCTCTCCAGGTGCTCTCCATTGCGTTGTACTTCTGTACAATAGTTGCCAAGTCAGCGAAGTGTAGTATGCGGTGGCGATTAATGGCGTTGAGGAGTCCTTCGTTCATGTAATTGTTGCGGAATGCTGATATTGCGTCCTCGTTGCGGCAATCTTTGAGCTTGTCCTTGACATGGAGGAATCTAGCCCAAAAGTGGTGGACCGTTTCCTGGGGCTGCTGTTGGATGCTCGTGAGAGCGCTTATGTCTAGGTGGTTGGGTGGGTGGAGTTGGATTTGAACCCTGACCCGATCGATGATCCGGAGTCTGAGGTTTTTCCAACTGAACAGTCTGGGCTCTAGAGTATCTTCTGATTTTGAAGCCTGCCGTATGACTCTAAGTTCGGAGGATGAGGCGTGTCTTTCTGCCAGTAGGTGCCCGGCTTCTCGAGGTCGGAGATCCGAACGTAATTCGTCCTCAGTATAGAGGAAGGGTTATCTTGCTCCTCGACTACCGCTATGTGGTGGGTGATCAAAGGAGAATTAATCTCTCTCTGGTCGGGTTTAAGCCCAATCCGATCGTAGTCTGTAGCGAATCCCAAGTCGGCGATGCAATCTAAGAGTTCATTCAAAGATGATAACTCCATCGGATCCAGCCGTTTGGTGTATCCAGAATCAACGCAGATATGTTTTTCGATGACTCGGGAGGTCATCCTCATCGGCTCAGAGGCCGAGCGGGCGATCATGGTAAAACCGCCCAGCCGAATGGTTTGGCCCGAGGCCAGAGCTCCTCCTAGGGTGATATTTTCCTTGACGATAAGTCGAGCCATCAACCTCTGCGACGACGACACCGTGAAACTCACAATGAAAGCACCAATGTTGGTGTCAAAACCCGCAGATCTCGGGTAGGGGGTCCCGAACTGTGCATCTAAGGTTGATGGTAACATGAGACAGGGGACACGATGTTTACCGATGTTCGGGCCCTCTCTATGGAGGTAATACCCTACTTCCTGCTTGATTGATATTGATGAATATGAGTATTATAAGAGTTGATCTACCACGAGATCGTAATGGTTAAACCCTAGAAGTCTAGCCTGCATGACTAAGGTATTGAGTATATCCTTTTCGGACTACACCCTCCGGTTTATATAGACACCGGGGGGATCTAGGGTTACATAGAGTCCGTTACATAAGATGGAATCTTCATAGTTGTTCGCCAAGCTTGCTTTCCACGCCAAGGAGAGTCTTATCCGGACATGGGTGTAGTCTTCGGTCTTCGTATCTTCACAGCCCATCAGTCCGGCCCATAGATAACAGGCCGGACGCCCGAGGACCCCTTAGTCCAGGACTCCCTCACCAACCCCTATGCATAAGTTCACATGGTCACATAACCCACAAGTTGATCACCAAAACATATATCAAGTAGATCACGTGAATATCCCATTGTCACCACAGATAAGCATATGCAAGACATACATCAAGTGTTCTCAAATCCTTAAAGACTCAATCTGATAAGATAACTTCAAAGGGAAAACTCAATCCTTTACAAGAAGGTAGAGGGGGAGAAACATCATAAGATGCAACTATAATAGCAAAGCTCGCGGTACATCAAGATCATGCCAAATCAAAAACACGAGAGAGATAGAGAGATCAAACACATAGCTACTGGTACATACCCATAGCCCCGAGGGTGAACTACTCCCTCCTCGTCATGGAGAGCGTCGGGGTGATGAAGATGGCCACCAGTGAAGATTTCCCCCTCCGGCAGGGTGCCGGAACGGGGTCACGATTGGTTTTTGGTGGCTACAGAGGCTTGCGATGAAGGAACTCCCGATCTAGGTTCTGTTCTCGAGGTTTGGGGATATATAAGAGGTGTTGGCATCGAGAACAAGTCATGGGAGTACACGAGGGGCCCACAAGGTTGGAGGGCGTGCCTTAGGGGGTGGGGGAGCCCTCCACCCTTGTGGTGGCCTTGGGTCTTCTCTGGTGCATCTTCGGTACTCCGTGGGCTTATTTTGGCCCAAAAAATAATCGTCATAAAGTTTCAGGTTAATTGGAGTCCGTTTGATATTCCTTTCCTGGGAAACTCAAAAATAAGGAAAAACAAAAACTGGCACTGGGCTCTAGGTTAATAGGTTAGTCCCAAAAATCATATAAAATAGCATATAAATGCATATAAAACATCCAAGGTAGATAATATAATAGCATGGAACAATCAAAAATTATAGATACGTTGGAGACGTATCAGGGTGCGAAGCTGTGAGGCACTAGCGGGCCATCTAAGGGGCTTGCTGGCCTCCTGGGAGACGCAAGAACACGCCTACGTGCTCGGCACGACAGATGCAAGCTCAAATGATGGCAGCGGTAGGCGCGTCGACGGGGAGCTCATGGGCATGGCGGGTTTGCGGCCTAAGGGACGGGTGCGAGTAGTAGCGGAGGGGGAGAGGTCGATCTCGACGACCTGAGGAGGAAGAAGATGGTGGTGACGGCATTGCAGGGCGTCCGGCGATGTGTGGCAGATGTGGACGACACATGACGACGACACAGAGCTCTTGGGAATGACAGAGGAGCGAGGGGGTGGTTCTTGTCGCGGCGGTGCACGGCGATGCTCTTAGAGGCGTTCGGGTCCGGGTGGGAAAGAGAGAGAGCAGAGGAGAGGGAAAGCACGAGGGAGAGTGAGGGGGTCCGGGGGTGGCGGGTGGCGACGTTAGGGGCATCCAGAGTGACGAGGAGGCGCACAGACATGGAGGAGGTGGCGCGGCTTGGCTGTGCGCTCTCCACACAGCTGCCTCGCCTTCTGGCAGAAGGTTGAAGAAGGCGCTCGCTGGGTGGGCCAATTGCACTAGCTGGGCAGCTAAGTGGGTTGCTCAGGTAAGTCCCCTCTCTCTTTCTTTATTAATAAATTTGTTCTAGTTTTCTATTTTGTAGGTTTGTTTGAATTTAGTTACTGGACCAAATCAATTTTATAACTGCTGAAAATTGTTGTGGATGCCAACTGAATTATTCCAGGGCCCCACACCAAGTTTCAGAATTATCGGAGCTATGAATTTATTGATAGCATTTAATAGCTCCAATTCAAATAAGTAGTGACTCAGTTCAAAGAACTAAAACGCCAATGTTAAATATGCATCATCTCTGATTAAGGTTTTCACCCTTTTCCATAAATCATGAACATTTTGAAGGGCATATTGAGTCCATTGAAAATATTTTATTTGATCCTAGTTGAATTTCATTTGGTTCTACGGTTTGATCAGTCCCCATTTCAAATTAAAAATAATCTATACTTGATGCAAGGATGATTATGCAACTATTTACAAATAAGGCTAGGGCTGTGACATACTCCTTATGCTAAGTGTTTGACGCATACAACTTGGGAGCAATACTATATCAAGAATGGTTATCTTGGGAGCAATACTATATCCCCAAGTCTTCTCTTCATTTGTTACTTTTGCAAGAGGCTCATGGAGGAGGACTTATGGGACACTTTGGACCTCACAAGACTTTTGGCACACTCTCCAAGAACTACTTTTTGCCCAAGATGTTCCATGATGTCTCATGCATCACTAACCGGTGCTCTACATACCGCAAAACTAAGTCACAAGCGCAATCCCATGGTTTACATATGCCACTTCCTATTTTTTGGCGTTCTGGGAACGGGGGTCCCCAGACTTGCCTGCCTGTGGCCCACGGTGTGGCTGGGCTGGCAGGTTCGTACGACCCATCTTCATCAAGAAGACATTCAAGACCCTCATGAGGGGCCAAGCCTCGCGGGGCGGACGATGCAAGACCTCCTCAAGAGCAGCCTCGCCAGGTAGGCTCACGAGGGGCGGAGAGATCAAGGCAAGGCAAACCTCGCGAGGCCCCTCGTGACGTGAGCCATGACGATCGAGACCAGTTGGGCACCAGCGCGCGCATCGTCCTTGTTTCCTCTTTGGTGCTAAGGGGGCAAGCGCAGCGCGTGAAGTACTGAGGCATCAAGCAAAGGTTTCGATATTGGTGCAATGAGACCAGGACCAGAAGGACGGCAAGCTGGAGGTCACCATGGAACCCAAGACGGCGTCATCACCAGAGCCTTTTGCAGGCAAAGACCACCTTTTGTGAGGATAGCTTGTACTAGTTGTCCCCTTTCGAATTGGACGTTGTTGGCATCCCTTCCCGCTCAATATTTGGGGAGAGGACCAGGGCCTATATAAGTAGAACTAGCCACCACCATGAGGGGCATCAGATCGACACCATCACAAGTTGGTAGCTGATTTCGATCCTCACACACACAAACTCACCAAACACAAGAACACTCCGACCTCAGGAGGTTGTTCTTCCTCTTGTACTGTTCATCATTAGCCCAAGAGGCAATCCACCACCACCACACTAGAGTAGGGTATTACACCACAACGGTGGCCTGAACCAGTATAAATCTTGTGTCTTCCTGTGTTGAGAGTTCGTCGTGCTCGTGTGCGAGATCTTAGAGAGCTAGGGAGTGGATCGATAGGGAGAAAACCTTCGTGCACACCCTAGTGTTCGGACCTCAAGGGTCTGCCGGAACCCTAGATCTGACATTTGGCGCGCCAGGTAGGGGTGCACCGAAGCCTCTATCCATCGCTCCGTGCTCCGTTGCTCCGCCATCTCCATGGCAGATGCGCGTCGCGCACGTGCTGAGCGACGGGATGCCCTCGCAGCCCACGTCGCTCAGACGGCTCCCGTTGGTGGGCCATCTCGCCTCTCCCCATCGCCCGCTGCCAACGCCGCCACCGGCCCGGCGGGGAACGAGCACCAAGCATCCTCGCTGCACCCATCGATGCGGCGGGAAGGCCGCACCGCCATTCCGTCGCTGACCCCGGCCGGCTCTTCTTCCCATGCACGTCGCCCTCCCATGGATGCACGGGCCGCGCTCCTCATGGCACACGAGCTCCTGCGCTACCGCCCAGTCGACGACCTCTATGAGGACTGGCTCGACCGCATCGCCGAGCTTGTCCGTGCCACCGGGGGCTCTCCTGCGCCATCCCTCTCTCTGCCTCGCCCTCTGCCAGCTATGGGCGACGTAGCTCACGGAGCGCCTCCACCACCTCAGCCCCAAGATGGCGCTCTGGTGCCAAGATGCGCGGCTCCGCGAGGCCACCCGCTGCGTCCCGCACCTCCTCGTGAAGAGAGAAGCTGTCAAGAAGTCCCTCAACCGCAACAAAACGCTCCCCCGCTCCTCGCGCCACCGTGCCAGGACCGGCTGCTGCGGCAAGTCCGTGCGCCACCTGCAGCGGCAGGGCCCGGACCCCGTCAAGACCAAGCTCCACCCCCAAGGTGGGTCCCAGTGACCACGGCTGGCTACCGCGCCTTCACCCCCGAGCTGCGCAGTGTCGCCTGGCCGGGCAAGTTCAAGACGGATCTGCCTCCTCACTACGACGGCAACCCCGACTCCGAGGAGTTCCTGGAGCTCTATGAGCTGAGCATCGAAGCGGCCAACGGTGACGAGAAGGTCATGGCGAACTGGTTTCCCATGGCTCTCAAGGAAGGCGCTCATTCCTGGCTCTTGAACCTACCGCCGGTCTCGATCTCCTCCTGGAACGAAATGCGCACCCGCTTCATCGCCAACTTCTAGGGCACGAGCGACCGCCCCCCGGTCACAGGCGACCTGCGCCACATCAAGCAGCAACCAGGAGAGACCCTGCAGAAGTACATTCAGCGCTTCAACAGCGCATGGATCAAGATCCCCAAGCTGACCGACGAGGCTATCATCTCTACATTCTCTGATGGCATCCGCGACGTCAAGATGAAGGAAGAGCTAGCTATCCATGAAGAGCTGTGCACAACCCTGGAGCTGTTCAACATCGCGACCAAGTGTGCAAGAGCTGAGGAGGGGCGCCTCTCCCTCCTCGAGCTCCCTGCTGCAGACCCGGAGGCGAAGAAAGCCAAGGCCAAGGACGTGAAGCGTAAGGGAGCAGCCATACTCACGGCGGAACCAGACACCAAGCATGGAAGAGACCAACCGGAATCGTCCAAGAGTAGTCATCCGTTCTGCGCCTTCCATAACCTGAGCACCCACAACACCAGCGACTGTCAAGGGCTCCGAGCCATTCGCGAAGGACGCTTCGGCCAACGCCCCGAGAGCGAGGACTGGGGCTACGGTCGAGAAGGAGGACGCGGTGGCGGACGCTGGGACGACCGTGGACTGCGTCAGGAGTGGCGCGACCGGCCTCGTGAGGATCGCTGACAGGATCATCGTCGCGAGGGCACCTGGAGAGATCAGCCTCGTGAGGATCGCCCTCAAGGCAACGCTGGACTCCCTCCGATGCCGCCACCACCAAGAAGGAATGACGAACACCATTAGGACGAGGGGGCTGGGGCTTCCAGGAACCGCGTGCCATCACCTGCATCTTGGGCGGAGCCCAGGCTCCAGCCTCGCAGCGTATCTTCAAGCAGTTTGCTCGCGAAGTGAATGCAGTCCTCCCCAAGCTCGAAGCCACATGCCCGCTCAGGTGGTCCCAGTGCCCCATCACGTTCAGCTCGGCAGATCAGCTCAAGTGCATGGCTACCGCTGGCGTCCTCCCGATGCTTTGCTCCCCAGTCATCAGCAACGTGCAAGTTACTAAGACCCTCATCGACGGCGGTCCAGGGCTCAGCGTCCTAGCCGTCGACACGTTCGACAGCCTCCAAGTGCCTTATGACCAGCTCAAGCCTACCAAGCCTTTCTCAGGAGTAACCGGTGGTTCCACCACACCGATAGGGCAGGTCCGCCTCCCTGTCACCTTCGGCACGCGCAACAACTACCGCACCGAGATCATTGACTTTGATGTCGCGCACATCCGCCCGCCGTACAACGCCATCCTCGGGTACCTAGCCCTGGCCAAGTTCATGGCGGTTATCCATCACAGCTACAATGTCCCCAAGATGCCGGGAAGCAGCGGGATCATCACGGTCCCATGTGAAGAAAGAGATGCGGTGTGCTCCGTCGAGCGTGCCTTCCAAGCTGCAGCAATCGACGACCTCGACAACAGGAGCGAGGGCCCTCATGAGGCCATCCCCAAGAAGAAGAAGCAGCTGCGCCGTGCCGGACCTCAGGAGGGTGGCGTCGCAACCGGAGCCTCGTCAAGATCAACGCCCGTTCCAGGGGCGCCTCCCTCCATCATATAGGAAGGCGCGCCCGACGCCCTTCTCAGGCAGGGCTTGGGGGCTTTCTTCTAGAATGCCTCAGACCTTGCCCACATCACGAGGGAGGCACTCGGGCACCACTTGGAGGCATGCTTCACGGCATTTTTCCCTCAGGAGGACATAGGGCAAGGACCGCCCACCGTTCAGGAATTCATCACCAAGATCACCCAGGAGCTGCAAGACCCAAGGGCCATGCGTGGCGACCGCTGCTCACAAGGCACAACTTTCCATCCAGGCAAGGATGCCGGGCTGCACGTCTGCGTTAACATTCCAGGGCTCAACGGGGTCGCTTCTCAGGAGCTTTGCTGGCCTTCGCGTGTGGGATGCTGTGAGGGCACACCGCACAGCTACGTTCGCATGCCCTTTGGCCTGCCGAGCGTATCGGCCGCCTACCAGCGCAACCTGCGCGCCTCCTGGTGTCTCAGGAGGCCAAGAACTACGCCGTCCGGACGGAGATGAGGACGGTCCTCAAAGAACCACGTGAGTCCCTAGAGCCTCCTGAGGCTCAGGGCCCTGGTGGCTCGTGAGTAGCAACCCTTTCGCCGTGCGCCTTCAGCTACCTCAACTCTCCTTCATCAACATAACCAGGTGACATATTTTCATGTTCATTCAGGTGGGAGCGCCCCTCGGGCTGCATCATTCCCAGGCCGCGTGGGTCCGTCCCTGTGGCAGGTACCCCTTTTATTTATGTCTTCATCTTACCTTGTTGGGAGCGCCCCTCGGGTTGCATCATTCCCAAGCTGCTTGGGCCTGACCCGGTGGCACGTATCCCCCATGCATTACTTAAGCCTGCTTCTCTTATGATTGATCTACCTATGATTGCTACTTGCTCGATCGCAACCCATCATGGGAACTGCGCGCCGTCCGTCTTACTTTAGGACCCTTCGCGTGAGTAAGCTGAGCACGATGTTTGTGCTCGGGTCCGTCCCTGCAGCATTGATAAATCCAGTGGCTGAGCTCTGTCTAGCTGGACAATCCCGTTTACGTCACCTCCTAGGGCCGTTGGTGCTTGGCTCTCTCACGTGGTAACCTCGGGAAATTCGTTAGGCGCAGGCCGTCTGACCACCTCGCAGGACAAACACAGCAAACAAGAACCAAGACCAGGCGCAACCCGCCTTGAGGTAGGGCCTCTTGAGTCCCACGCTGGCTCATGGGTGCCCATATACACCTCGTCTAGCCCTGCCGTGCAAGCCACGTGTCAGGGCGGGGCTGTACATGCCCCAGGGGCTCTCCGTAGAGGGAGCCCCCCTCCCACGCACAAGTGGAAGCACCATGCTCCGCGCTGGCTGTCGACACTGTCGAGGAGCGGCTATGCCCGCGTACAAGCGGAAGCACTATGCTCCGCACTAGTGATAAACAACTGAGGGCATCCTCGCGGTCATACCAACCTTAGGGAACCCCAGAGCTCAATTTCCGGCCTCACCGCAATGCCTCCCCTCGGGAAGGCCGCACGAGGGGGCTAGACACAGGGGCTGCGCTCGGGTCACGCCCAAGCGTACGCCACCCAGCCAGGTCTCCTGGACCTAGTCGTCACACGCCCCTCTCGAGACGAGCCTCGACAAGGGCCAAGGTATAGAGATTGTTTGCACGTCAAGGGGGACTCCTGAGCATCGCGACTCAGGAGCGTAACTGGTCATGTAGCCCCTCACTCCTGGCATCGTCCCGGTCTCCGGTTGGCCCAACGGCGCTTGAGGTATGTGCGGGGCCGGGCTCTGCCGACATAGAACATCAACCTATCATCGCGTACTCTTCCTTTAAGCTGTTTGCGCGTCAAGGGGGACTTCTGAGCATCGTGACTCAGGAGCCTAACTGGTCACATAGCCCCTCACTCCTTGGTCCGTCCTGGTCTCTAGTCGGCCCAATGGCGGTTGAGGTATGCGCGGGGCCGGGCTCTGCCGACGCAGAACACAAAGCAAATAGGAAGAAAATTGCAAAATCTCAAAGCAAATATTACAAGACATATCTTCCTCACAATATCAAATGAAAGTTTAACGCCTCCACGAGGCCTGATGAGTGTTGCAGGAACGAAACAGGAAAGAAGCCACAAGTCACCCTGGACATCGTCATCTTCAGGATCGGTGGCATCGCTGGTCAAAGGATCAAGGACGAAGCCGCGGAACTTCTTCAGCAGGGCCTCCACCTGTCCTTTCACAGCTGCAGCAGCGACCGCAAAATGCTCATCAGCTACGGGCTCCAGCAGCTCTTCGAGGCAGGCATTGGGGTCGTGAAGGTGCAGATGGCTGAAGACACGCGTCAGCGCAGCTGAAAAAAGGACACGAGCGTCTTCCTCAGCCATAGGACCGATGCCCTCCACGACTTCCTCAAGCGCCTTCACCAAGTGGGGAAGCAGCTGAGCAGGGCCATCCTCGTCGGTGGTCAGCGGTTTCTCCGGGCCCTTCTCTTATAGTGACTTCAGCGCCACGCTGGACCTCTTCTCAAGAAGCAAGAAGGCCTCGCGGTCTGCAGCCAAGACCTTCGCCTTGGCGTCGAGCTCGGCCTCCCTCGTCTTCGCCTTCTGCTCTAGTTCCTCCAGTCAGTTGCGCTTCGCAGCCCATGCCTTTGTCAGCTCCCCCAGCTCGGCGCTGTGACCCTTGATGGCATCCTCCCTAGCCCTCATCTCCTCCTCCTTCGCTTCGCGGTCACGTCCCTCCTTCAAGTGCTCATCGCGCAACCTCTTCAGCTCGTCCTCTAGCTCTCGGTAGCGGTCGTGGGCAGCCTCGGCGTCCTTCAGTGCCGCCTCGCGATCGGCCGCAGATCTGGCGGTGGCCTGCTTCCCCTGCTTGGAGGCCGCCGCGGCCTGGCTCAGCAACGCTCGAACGGCCGAGTCAGAGTGAAGCCAGCTGATACGTCTCCAACGTATCTATAATTTTTTATTGCTCCATGCTATATTATCTACTGTTTTGGACTATATTGGGTTTATTTTCCACTTTAATATTATTTTTGGGACTAACCTATTAACTGGAGGCCCAGCCGAGAATTGCTGTTTTTTTGCCTATTTTAGTGTTTCGAAGAAACAGAATATCAAACGGAGTCCAAACGGAATGAAACCCTCGGGAACGTGATTTTCTCATCGAACGTGATCTAGGAGACTTGGACCCTACGCCAAGGCATCGGAGAGGCGGTCACTGTAGCGCCACGAGACTGATAAGCTAGGTGTCCTCCAGTTATTCGCAGTTGTTTCCTTGTCATTGCTTGCATGTCCTGCATTGCATATCATGTCATCATGTGCATTTCATTTGCATACATGTTCGTCTCATGCATTCGAGCATTTTCCCCGTTGTCCGTTTTGCTATCCGGCGTTCCTATGTCACCCGGTGCCCCTTTCTAGCTCTTTTCGTGTGCGGGTGTTGAACGTTTTTGGATTGGACCGAGACTTGTCATGCAGCCTTGGTTTACTACCGGTAGACCGCCTGTCAAGTTTCGTGCCATTTGGACTTCGTTTGATACTCCAACGGTTAACCGAGGGACCGTTAAGGCCTCATGTGTGTTGCAGCCCAACACCTCTCCAAAGTGGCCCAAAACCCATCTAAACCACCTCCATCGTCTCGGTCGTTCGATCATGATCGCGTGGCCGAAAACCGCAGCTCATTTGGACTCTCCTAGCTCCCTCTACCTATATATATGTGGCTCTCCCCGAAAATCCGCGCAGATGAAACCCTAAAATTTCCCCCGCACACCACCGGACATGTCCGTCCTGCCGCCGGACGCGTCCAACCCGCCGCCACCTCACTCCGGCAAATAAGGCGCTGCCACGTCAGCCGAGCCGCCTCCCACGCCCAATCATCCGCTGCCACGTGGCCTCCGCCACCACGCCTCCCGCCGCGGGCCACGGAACCCAGATCCGGCCCGCCGGGCCCGAATCCCGCGCTGCCTCTCCGCGCCAGCGCCCTGGCCTCCCGCACCGGCGCCTGTCATGCCTCCCAGCGCCGCCTCGCTCCCGAGCTCCTGGGGAGGAGCCCTCCCCGGACCTGCGCCCTACGGGGACCGCAGGCCGCTGGCGCCCGAGCTGCGCGCCGCCGCCGAACGCCGCTCTTCCGCCGACCCCGTCGAACGCCGCCTCCATGCCGAGCTCGCCGCCTCTCTTCCGCCGACTCCGGCGACCACGCCCCGACCGGCCTCTCCCTCCCCGGCGACGTCCTGCATCCCTGTTCCGGCGAGCTCACCCCGGCCATCCTCGGTTCGCGCGCTGGTTGCTACAGTGCCAGATCTCAGATCCGTTTGCGGTTGACTTTTCTCCTCTAACGCTAGATTTTTTTGGCATACTTTGAGATTCCATAACTTCATCACCGTGGCTCCGATTCGTGCATGTAGCATATCAAAATGTTCATCTCCATGAGTAAATCATTTCATCTCATTGAATCATTTTCATTTGAGCTCGTCTTGATGCCCGAAATGTCGTTGGAAGAGGGCTATGTGATGATTACGTCAGATCTGTTTCAGCAAATGGCCTTTTATCATTTTTGCCATGATTAATGTGTGCATGCTATGATCCTGAGCTCTACATGTGTTTTGTATAATGCCATGTTATCTTTACAGAGGTGCTTGTCTTGTAGTTTTGTGATCTATGTGGTCACTAGCACAAGCATGCAAAGTAGCTTACCCAATGATGCTGATTTCAGGGACTTAGAATTTCACTAAGTCCTTGTCCTGTTTTTACTTTTATGCCATATGTTCATGTTGTTTCCTAGTGATCCGTGCCTCTTTTGAGGATGACCAGTAAGGATGTTTTGTTAATATTGTGGTGCTCTATCCATCCATGTCTTTGTTTTCAATTATGGAGCACCTTAGCTTGAGTCAATCGAGCTCTACTTTTGCTATAAAATGTTCCTGGCAGATTGTTAACATGTTTAGCGATTTTGCCGAGGTTGTTGCTATTGATCCGTGCATGCTATGTTGTTGTTCTTGCCATGTATAGCTTCTATGCCATGTCTATTTGCTGGGTGTATGCTTAGTTTATCATGAAATGACTCGTAGTCAATGCGTCGAGCTCGTAAACATGCCTACCTGTTAATCTGTTTGCATGCTCTAGTTTTTCACTAAGTCTGAATCTGTTTATGTTTTTGCTATGTTCACATGCTTGCAATTGTATTTTCTGATTCCTTTTGGCTCAAGGTCACTAAGGGACTTTTGTTATATGCTTAGAGTAGCTTCATGCCATTCCTTGCTTTGCCATGATATGTTCCTGTAGCATGTAGTTTTCATGCTCTAAAGATTGCTTCGTGATGATATATTCCTGACTTGCTGTTAATTTCACTATGTCTGAAACCTGTTATCATTTGCACTTTTGCCATGCTTGTTTGAACCTTCTATTGAGTGATTTAGCCGTAGCTCAGTGTTCATCTTTTGTCAAGCATCATGAGTGGATCCCTGCCATGTATTTTGTTGTCATGCTTGAGTGCTGTAGCATATTTATCTTGATGCATTTAGTTGGCCATTTGCTGTTTATCACAGACCGGTGCCATATTTGTTTTGCTTGCCATTTCCAAACCGTGCATCCGATTCCGGTGATCTTTATATCGATTTCAACTGAAATCAACTAGTCTTTCCAGTGGCACTCTTGGATTTCCATGTTGAGGCCAGGTTCAATCATTTCTTTCGAAATCATGCATATGCATCACATACCGCATCCCGCATATCATGCCATGTTCATGTGTTGGTTGTTTACTATGTTGTGTGCTTCTTTCCGATATTGCTTCTTCGGGTTGGTTCCGATAACGTCGCGTTTGTGAGGACCCGTTCGACTATGTCCGTTTGTCTTCTTCATGGACTCGTTCTTCTTCCTTGCGGGATTTCAGGCAAGATGACCATACCCTCAAAATCACTTCTATCTTTGCTTCCTAGTTGCTCGCTCTTTTGCTATGCCTATGCTGCGATACCTACCACTTGCTTATCATGCCTCCCATATTGTTAAGCCAAGCCTCTAACCCACCTTGTCCTAGAAAACCGTTGTTTGGCTATGTTACCGCTTTGCTCAGCCCCTCTTATAGCGTTGCTAGTTGCAGGTGAAGATTGGAGTTTGTTCCTTGTTGGAACATGGATATTTTGTTGGGATATCACAATATCTCTTATTTAATTAATGCATCTATATACTTGGTAAAGGGTGGAAGGCTCGGCCTTATGCCTGGTGTTTTGTTCCACTCTTGCCGCCCTAGTTTCCGTCATATCGGTGTTATGTTCCCGGATTTTGTGTTCCTTACACGGTTGGGTTATAATGGTAACCCCTTGACAGTTCGCCTTGAATAAAACTCCTCCAGCAAGGCCCAACATTGGTTTTACCATTCGCCACCTAGCCTTTTTCCCTTGGGAGTCACACATCCCGAGGGTCATCTTTATTTTAACCCCCCCGGGCCAGTGCTTCTCTAAGTGTTGGTCCAAACTGAATGATGTCCGGAGCTACCAGGGGCAACTCTGGGCTGGCCCACCCAACGTCTAGCTCATCTGGTGTGCCTTGAGAACGAGATATGTCTAGCACCTATCAGGATTTGTCGGCACATCTGGGTGGCTTTGCTGGTCTTGTTTTACCATTGTTGAAATGTCTTGTAACCGGGATGTCGAGTCTGATCGGATTGTCTTGGGAGAAGGAATATCCTTCGTTGACCGTGAGAGCTTGTGATGGGCTAAGTAGGGACACCCCTCCAGGGTTTGAACTTTTGAAAGCCGTGCCCGCGGTTACGGGTAGATGGGAATTTGTTAATGTCCGGTTGTAGAAAACCTGAAGTTTACCTTAATTAAAATACATCAACCGCGTGTGTAGCTGTGATGGTCTCTTCTCGGCAGGGTCCGGGAAGTGAACTCGGTGTTGGAGTTATGTTAGACGTAGGTTGTTCTAGGATCACTTCTTGATCATAGATTCTCGATCATGCTTTTGCCTCCTCTTTTCGCTCTCATTTGCGTATGTTAGCCACCATATATGCTAGCCGCTTGCTGCAGCTCCACCTCATACCTTTTACCTTACCCATAAGCTTAAATAGTCTTGATCGCGAGGGTGCAAGATTGCTGAGCCCCCATGACTCACAGATACTTCCAAAACCAGTTTGCAGGTGCCGACGATACCGTGCAGATGGCGCAACCAAGGTCAAAGAGGAGCTCTATGAAGATCTTGTCCTTTGTGTTGTTTCGTTTCAGTCGATCAGTAGTGGAGCCCAGTTGCGACGATTGGGGATCTGTGTAGCTTTTGGGGTAGTCCTCTTTTATTTTGGTTCCATAGTCGGACCTTGTGTGTATCTAGATGATGTAATGCTTTATTCATGTATTGTGTGAAGTGGCGATTGTAAGCCAACTATGTATCTCCTTCCCTTATGTATTACATGGGTTGTTGCGAAGATTACCTCACTTGCGACATTGCTTTCAATGCGGTTATGCCTCTAAGCCGTGCTTCGACACGTGGGAGATATAGCCGCATCGAGGGCGTTACAGTCACGAGGGTGGGGGCGCCCCCCCTAGGGCGTGCCCCCTGCCTCGTGGGCCCCTCGATGCTCCTCTGACGTACTTCTTCCTCCTATATATACCTACGTACCCCCAAACGATAGAACATGAGCCAAAAACCTAATTCCACCGCCGCAATTTTCTGTATCCACGAGATCCCATCTTGGGGCCTGTTCCGGAGCTCCGCCAGAGAGGGCCATCATCACGGAGGGCTTCTACATCATCATAGCCTCTCCGATGAAGTGTGAGTAGTTTACCTCCGACCTTCGGGTCCATAGTTAGTAGCTAGATGGCTTCTTCTCTCTTTTTGGATCTCAATACAAAGTTCTCCCCTTCTCTTGTGCAGATCTATTCGATGTAATCTTCTTTTTGCGGTGTGTTTGTTGAGACCGATGAATTGTGGTTTTATGATCAAGTCTATCTATGAATAATATTTGAATCTTCTCTGAATTCTTTTATGTATGACTGGTTATCTTTGCAAGTCTCTTCGAATTATCCGTTTGGTTTGGCCAACTAGATTGGTAGTTCCTGCCATGGGAGAAGTGCTTAGCTTTGGGTTCGATCTTGCGGTGTCCTTTCCCAGTGACAGAAGGGACAGCAAGGCACGTATTGCATCGTTGCCATCAACGATAACAAGATGGGGTTTATTTCATATTGCATGAATTTATCTCTCTATATCATGTCATCTTGCTTAAGGCGTTACTCTGTTTTTAACTTAATACTCTAGATGCATGCTGGATAGCGGTCGATGAGTGGAGTAATAGTAGTAGCTGCAGAATCATTTCGGTCTACTTGTCACGGACGTGACGCCTATATACATGATCATGCCTAGATATTCTCATAACTATGCTCAATTCTGTCAATTGCTCAACAATAATTTGTTCACTCACCGTAGAATACTTATGCTCTTGAGAGAAGCCACTAGTGAAACCTATGTCCCCCGGGTCTATTCTCATCATATCAATCTCCATCACTTTAATCTTGTTTCGCTTTTTACTTTGCTTTTGCTTTTTACTTTGCATCTCTATACCAAAAATACCAAAAATATTATATCTATCAGATCTCACTCTTGTAAGTGACCGTGAAGGGATTGACAACCCCTAATCGTGTTGGTTGCGAGTAGCTATCGCTTGGTGCAGGTACGAGGGACTTGAGCGTGGCCTCCTATTGGATTGATACCTTGGTTCTCAAAAACTGAGGGAAATACTTATGCTACTCTGCTGCATCATCCCTTCCTCTTCGGGGAAAACCAACGCAAGCTCAAGACGTAGCAAGAAGGATTTCTGGCGCCGTTGCCGGGGATTCTACGCAAAAAATCAACATACCAAGTACCCATCACAATCCCTATATATCGCATTACATTATTTGCCATTTGCCTCTCGTTTTCCTCTCCCCCACTTCACCCTTGACGTTTTATTCACCCTCTCTCTATCCTCCCTCTCTTTTCCGCTTGCCTTTTTGTTTGCCCATGTGTTGGATTGCTTGTTTGTCGCGATGGCTCAAGATACTACCAAATTGTGTGACTTATAATAATGATTTCCTTAGCACTCCGATTTCTCCTCTTGCCAATACTTAATCTTGTGAAATTAATAATGCTTTGTTGAATCTTGTTATGAAAGATCAATTCGCGGGCCTTCCTAGTGAAGATGCCGCTACTCATCTGAATAGCTTCGTTGATTTATGTGATATGCAAAAGAAAAAAAGATGTCGATAATAATGTCGTTAAATTGAAACTATTTCCTTTCTCGCTTAGAGATCGTGCTAAAGCTTGGTTTTCGTCTTTGCCTAAAAATAGTATTGATTCTTGGACAAGTGCAAAGATGCTTTTATCTCTAAGTATTTCCCTCCCGCTAAGATCATCTCTCTTAGAAAGGATATTATGCATTTTAAGCAACTTGATCAGGAACATGTTGCACAAGCTTGGGAGAGAATGAAATTAATGATACGTAATTGCCCTACTCATGGTTTGAATTGGTGGACGATTATACAAATTTTTTATGCCGGATTGAATTTTGCTTCTAGAAATCTTTTAGATTCGGCCGCGGGAGGCACTTTTATGGAAATCACTTTAGGAGATGCTACTAAAATCCTAGATAATATTATGGTTAATTATTCTCAATGGCATACTGAAAGATCTTCTAATAAAAAAGTACATGCGATAGAAGAAATCAATGTTTTGAGTGGAAAGATGGATGAACTTATGAAATTATTTGCTACTAAGATTGTTTCTTCTGATCCTAATGATATGACTTTGTCTACTTTGATTGAGAATAACAATGAATCTATGGATGTGAATTTTGTTGGTAGGAATAATTTTGGTAACAACGCTTATAGAGGGAATTTTAATCCTAGGCCATATCCTAGTAATCCTTCTAATAATTATGGGAATTCCTACAATAACTCTTATGGAAATTATAATAAGAGTCCCTCTGAATTTGAGAATAGTGTTAAAGAGTTTATGAATTCACAAAAGAATTTTAATGCTTTGCTTGAAGAGAAATTGCTTAAAGTTGATGATTTGGCTAGAAACATTGATTGAATTTCTCTTGAGATTGATTCTTTAAATATTAGATCTATTCCTCCTAAGCATGATATCAATGAGTCTCTCAAAGCCATGAGAATTTCCATTGATGAGTGCAAGGAAAGAACCGCTAGGATGCGGGCTTCCAAAGATGCCTTTATTAAAGCGTGTTCTTCCAATTCCTATGAAAATCAAGATGAAGATCTAAAAGTTATTGATGTGTCTCCTACTAAATCTTTGTTTTGCAATATGAATCTTGATGAAACTGAATATGATCTTCCTTTACCTAGAAGGCGTTCTAAAAATTCGGAGTATTTAGATCTTTATGATGAAATTGATGAAAGTGGGATTGAAAGAAATAAAAATCTA
The DNA here is from genome assembly GCF_002162155.2 of Triticum dicoccoides. Classification (NCBI taxonomy): domain Eukaryota; kingdom Viridiplantae; phylum Streptophyta; class Magnoliopsida; order Poales; family Poaceae; genus Triticum; species Triticum dicoccoides. The sequence goes on from NC_041386.1 coordinate 394,030,968, forward strand.
GATGTCGCTAAACCCACTATATTGGATTTCAAGGAATTTAATTATGAAAGTTGCTCTTTAATTTATTGTGTTTCCTTGTTGCAATCCATGCTAAATTCTCCACATGCTTATAGCCAACATAAAGCCTTCACCGAACATATTGTTGATGCCTTGATGCAATCTTATGAAGAAAAACTTGAGTTGAAAGTTTCTATCCCTAGAAAACTCTATGATGAGTGGGAACCAACTATTAAAATTTAAATTAAAGATCATGAGTTTTATGCTTTGTGTTATTTGGGTGCTAGTGTCTCCACTATCCCAAAACTTTGTGTGATTTGCTAGATTTCCGCAATTTTGATGATTGCTCTCTAAACTTGCATCTTGCGGATTCTACTATTAAGAAACCAATGGTAAGAATTAATGATGTTCTTATTGTTGCAAATAGGAATTATGTGCCTGTAGATTTCATTGTTCTTGATATAGATTGCAATCCTTCTTGCCCTATTATTCTTGGTAGACCTTTCCTTAGAACGGTTGGTGCGATTATTGATATGAAGGGAATATTAGATTTCAATTTCCATTAAAAAAGGGCATGGAACAATTTCCAAGAAAGAAAATAAAATTACCATATGAAACTATCATGAGAGCCACTTATGGATTGCCTACCAAAGATGGCAATACCTAGATCTATCCTCGATTTTATGCCTAGCTAGGGGCGTTAAACGATAGCGCTTGTTGGGAGGCAACCCAATTTTATTTTTATTCCTTGCTTTTTGCTCATGCTTAGTAATAAATAAATTATTTAGCCTCTGTTTTGGTTGTGTTTTTTGTGTTTAATTAGTGTTTGTGCCAAGTAGAACCGTTGGGAAGACTTGGGGAAAGTCTTGTTGAACTTGCTGTAAAAAACAGAAACTTTAGCGCTCACGAGAACTGCTGTAATTTTTATTTGAAGAGTGATATTTAGTTAATTATTTTTGCAGATGATTAATAGATAAATTCCTCATGTACAGCAATTTATTTTAGAATTTTTGGGGTTCCAGATCTTGCGCTACCTACAGATTACTACAGACTGTTCTGTTTTTGACAGATTCTGTTTTTCGTGTATTGTTTGCTTATTTTGATGAATCTATGGTTAGTAAAATAGTTTATAATGCGTAGAGAAGTTGGAATACAGTAGGTTTAAAACTAATATAAATAAAGAATGAGTTCATGACAGTACCTTGAAGTGGTCTTTTGTTTTCTTTCGCTAACGGAGCTCACGAGTTTTCTACTTTAAGTTTTGTGTTGTGAAGTTTTCAAGTTTTGGGTGAATTCTTTTGATGGATTATGGAACAAGGAGTGGCGAGAGCCTAAGCTTGGGAATTCCCATGGCACCCCCAAGATAATCCAAGGACACAAAAAAGTCAAAGCTTGGGGATGCCCCGGAAGGCATCCCCTCTTTCGTCCACTTCCATTGGTAATTTACTTGGAGCTATATTTTTATTCACCAACATGATATGTGTTTTGCTTGGAGCGTCTTGTATTATTTGTGTCTTTGTGTCTTAGTATGCCACAATCATCCTTGCTGCACAGACCTTTTGAGAGAGCCATACATGAATTAAAATTTCATAGAATACTCTATGTGCTTCACTTATATCTTTTGAGCTATGTAGTTTTGCTCTATGTGCTTCACTTATATCTTTTGAGCTATGTAGTTTTGCTCTATGTGCTTCACTTATATCTTTTGAGCGTTATAATTTTGCTCTATGTGCTTCACTTATATCTTTTGAGCGTTATAATTTTGCTCTATGTGCTTCACTTAGATCTTTTATAGCACGGTGGTGGATTTTGTTTTAAAGAAACTATTGATCTCTCATGCTTCACTTAAATTATTTTGAGAGTCTCTTAATAGTATTGTAATTTTCTTAATAATATGCTTGGTATTCAAGATTTGTGAAACTTTCTTTTGAGTGTGTTGAATACTAAGAAAAGATTAAAGCATGATAATTGTTTGGAGATATGGAGGTGATAATATTAAAGTCGTGCTAGTTGAGTAGTTGTGAATTTAAAGAATACTTGTGTTAAAGTTTGTGATTCCCGTAGCATGCACGTATGGTGAACCGTTATGTGATCAAGTCGGAGCATGATTTATTTATTGATTGTCTTCCTTATGAGTGGCGGTCGGGGACGAGCAATGGTCTTTTCCTACCAATCTATCCCCCTAGGAGCATGCGCGTAATACTTTGCTTTGATAACTTCTAGATTTTTGCAATAAGTATATGAGTTCTTTATGACTAATGTTGAGTCCATGGATTATACGCACTCTCACCCTTCCACCTTTGCTAGCCTCTCTAATACCGGACACTTTTCTCCGATATCATACACCTACCATATACCTTCCTTGAAATAGCCACCATACCTACCTATCATGGCATTTCCATAGCCATTCCGAGATATATTGCCATGCAACTTTCCACCATCTAGTTCATCATGACACATTCATCATTGTCATATTGCATATCCCGGTACACCGCCGGAGGCATTCATATAGAGTCATATTTTGTTCTAAGTATCGAGTTGTAATTGTTGAGTTGTAAGAAAAATAAAAGTGTGATGATCATCATTATTAGAGCATTGTCCCAGTGAGGAAAGAATGATGGAGACTATGATTCCCCCATAAGTCAGGATGAGACTCCGGACGAAAAAAAAGAGGCCAAAGAAGCCCAAATAAAAAAGAGGCCATAAAAAAAGAGAAAAGGCCCAAATAAAAAAATATATATATAAAATGAGAGAAAAAGAGAGAAGGGACAATGTTACTATCCTCTTACCACACTTGTGCTTCAAAGTAGCACCATGATCTTCATAGTAGAGAGTCTCTCATGTTATCACTTTCATATACTAGTGGGAATTTTATATTATAGAACCTCGCTTGTATATTCCAATGATGGGCTTCCTCAAATTACCCTAGGTCTTCATGAGCAAGCAAGTTGGATGCACACCCACTTAGTTTCTTTTTGAGCTTTCATATACTTATAGCTCTAGTGCATCTGTTGCATGGCAATCCCTACTCACTTACATTGATATCTATTGATGGGCATCTCCATAGCCCGTTGATATGCCTAGTTGATGTGAGACTATCTTCCCCTTTTTATCTTCTCCACAACCACCAATCTATTCCACCTATAGTGCTATATCCATGGCTCACGCTCATGTATTGCGTGAAGATTGAAAAAGTTTTGAAAAAGTTAGAGTATAGCCAGACTATATGATTTTGTAGGGATAACTTTCTTTGGCCATGTTATTTTGAGAAGACATAATTGCTTTGTTAGTATGCTTGAAATATTATTATTTTTATGTCAATAAAACTTTTGTCTTGAATCTTTCGAATCTGAATATTCATATCACAATTAAGAAGATTTGCATTGAAATTATGCCAACTAGCACTCTGCATCAAAAATTCTGTTTTTATCATTTACCTACTCGAGGACGAGCAGGAATTAAGCTTGGGGATGCCTGATACGTCTCCAACGTATCTATAATTTTTGATTGCTCCATGCTATATTATCTACTGTTTTGGACTATATTGGGCTTTATTTTCCACTTTTATATTATTTTTGGGACTAACCTATTAACCGGAGGCCCAGCCCAGAATTGCTGTTTTTTGCCTATTTCAGTGTTTCGAAGAAATGGAATATCAAACGGAGTCCAAACGGAATGAAACCTTCGGGAACGTGATTTTCTCACCGAACGTGATCCAGGAGACTTGGACCCTACGCCAAGGCATCGGAGAGGCGGTCACGAGGGTGGGGGGTGCCCCCCTAGGGCGCGCCCCCTGCCTCGTGGGCCCCTCGGTGCTCCTCCGACGTTCTTCTTCCTCCTATATATATACCTACGTACCTCCAAACGATCAGAACAGGAGCCAAAAACCTAATTCCACCGCCGCAACTTTCTGTATCCACGATATCCCATCTTGGGGCCTGTTCCGGAGCTCCGCCGGAGAGGGCCGTCATCACGGAGGGCTTCTACATCATCATAGCCTCTCTGATGAAGTGTGAGTATTTTACCTCAGACCTTCGGGTCCATAGTTAGTAGCTAGATGGCTTCTTCTCTCTTTTTCGATCTCAATACAAAGTTCTCCCCCTCTCTTGTGGAGATCTATTCGATGTAATCTTCTTTTTGCGATGTGTTTGTTGAGACCGATGAATTGTGTGTTTATGATCAAGTCTATCTATGAATAATATTTGAATCTTCTCTGAATTCTTTTGTGTATGACTGGTTATCTTTGCAAGTCTCTTCGAATTATCCGTTTGGTTTGGCCAACTAGATTGGTAGTTCTTTCCATGGGAGAAGTGCTTAGCTTTGGGTTCGATCTTGCGGTGTCCTTTCCCACTGACAGAAGGGGCAGGCACGTATTGCATCGTTGCCATCGAGGATAACAAGATGGGGTTTATTTCATATTGCATGAATTTATCTCTCTACATCATGTCATCTTGCTTAAGGCGTTACTCTGTTTTTAACTTAATACTCTAGATGCATGCTGGATAGCAGTCGATGAGTGGAGTAATAGTAGTAGATGAAGAATCGTTTCGGTTTACTTGTCACGGATGTGATGCCTATATAGATGATCATGCCTAGATATTCTCATAACTATGCTCAATTCTGTCAATTGCTCAACAGTAATTTGTTCACCCACCGTAGAATACTTATGCTCTTGAGAGAAGCCACTAGTGAAACCTATGGCCCCCGGGTCTATTCTCATCATATCAATCTCCATCACTTTAATCTTGTTTTGCTTTTTTACTTTGCTTTTACTTTTTACTTTGCATCTCTATACCAAAAATACCAAAAATATTATATCTATCAGATCTCACTCTCTAAGTGATCGTGAAGGGATTTACAACCCCTAATCGCGTTGGTTGCGAGTAGCTATCACTTTGTGCAGGTACGAGGGACTTGAGCGTGGCCTCCTATTGGATTGATACCTTGGTTCTCAAAAACTGAGGGAAATACTTATGCTACTCTGCTGCATCATCCCTTCCTCTTCGGGGAAAACCAACGCAAGCTCAAGACGTAGCAAGAAGGATTTCTGGCGCCGTTGCCAGGGATTCTACGCAAAAAATCAACATACCAAGTACCCATCACAATCCCTATATATCGCATTACATTATTTGCCATTTGCCTCTCGTTTTCCTCTCCCCCACTTCACCCTTGACGTTTTATTCACCCTCTCTCTATCCTCCCTCTCTTTTCCGCTTGCCTTTTTGTTTGCCCATGTGTTGGATTGCTTGTTTGTCGCGATGGCTCAAGATACTACCAAATTGTGTGACTTATAATAATGATTTCCTTAGCACTCCGATTTCTCCTCTTGCCAATACTTAATCTTGTGAAATTAATAATGCTTTGTTGAATCTTGTTATGAAAGATCAATTCGCGGGCCTTCCTAGTGAAGATGCCGCTACTCATCTGAATAGCTTCGTTGATTTATGTGATATGCAAAAGAAAAAAAGATGTCGATAATAATGTCGTTAAATTGAAACTATTTCCTTTCTCGCTTAGAGATCGTGCTAAAGCTTGGTTTTCGTCTTTGCCTAAAAATAGTATTGATTCTTGGACAAGTGCAAAGATGCTTTTATCTCTAAGTATTTCCCTCCCGCTAAGATCATCTCTCTTAGAAAGGATATTATGAATTTTAAGCAACTTGATCAGGAACATGTTGCACAAGCTTGGGAGAGAATGAAATTAATGATACGTAATTGCCCTACTCATGGTTTGAATTGGTGGACGATTATACAAATTTTTTATGCCGGATTGAATTTTGCTTCTAGAAATCTTTTAGATTCGGCCGCGGGAGGCACTTTTATGGATATCACTTTAGGAGATGCTACTAAAATCCTAGATAATATTATGGTTAATTATTCTCAATGGCATACTGAAAGATCTTCTAATAAAAAAGTGCATGCGATAGAAGAAATCAATGTTTTGAGTGGAAAGATGGATGAACTTATGAAATTATTTGCTACTAAGATTGTTTCTTCTGATCCTAATGATATGACTTTGTCTACTTTGATTGAGAATAACAATGAATCTATGGATGTGAATTTTGTTGGTAGGAATAATTTTGGTAACAACGCTTATAGAGGGAATTTTAATCCTAGGACATATCCTAGTAATCCTTCTAATAATTATGGGAATTCCTACAATAACTCTTATGGAAATTATAATAAGAGTCCCTCTGAATTTGAGAATAGTGTTAAAGAGTTTATGAATTCACAAAAGAATTTTAATGCTTTGCTTGAAGAGAAATTGCTTAAAGTTGATGATTTGGCTAGAAACATTGATTGAATTTCTCTTGAGATTGATTCTTTAAATATTAGATCTATTCCTCCTAAGCATGATATCAATGAGTCTCTCAAAGCCATGAGAATTTCCATTGATGAGTGCAAGGAAAGAACCGCTAGGATGCGGGCTTCCAAAGATGCCTTTATTAAAGCGTGTTCTTCCAATTCCTATGAAAATCAAGATGAAGATCTAAAAGTTATTGATGTGTCTCCTACTAAATCTTTGTTTTGCAATATGAATCTTGATGAAACTGAATATGATCTTCCTTTACCTAGAAGGCGTTCTAAAAATTCGGAGTATTTAGATCTTTATGATGAAATTGATGAAAGTGGGATTGAAAGAAATAAAAATCTAGATGTCGCTAAACCCACTATATTGGATTTCAAGGAATTTAATTATGAAAGTTGCTCTTTAATTTATTGTGTTTCCTTGTTGCAATCCATGCTAAATTCTCCACATGCTTATAGCCAACATAAAGCCTTCACCGAACATATTGTTGATGCCTTGATGCAATCTTATGAAGAAAAACTTGAGTTGAAAGTTTCTATCCCTAGAAAACTCTATGATGAGTGGGAACCAACTATTAAAATTTAAATTAAAGATCATGAGTTTTATGCTTTGTGTTATTTGGGTGCTAGTGTCTCCACTATCCCAAAACTTTGTGTGATTTGCTAGATTTCCGCAATTTTGATGATTGCTCTCTAAACTTGCATCTTGCGGATTCTACTATTAAGAAACCTATGGTAAGAATTAATGATGTTCTTATTGTTGCAAATAGGAATTATGTGCCTGTAGATTTCATTGTTCTTGATATAGATTGCAATCCTTCTTGCCCTATTATTCTTGGTAGACCTTTCCTTAGAACGGTTGGTGCGATTATTGATATGAAGGGAATATTAGATTTCAATTTCCATTAAAAAAGGGCATGGAACAATTTCCAAGAAAGAAAATAAAATTACCATATGAAACTATCATGAGAGCCACTTATGGATTGCCTACCAAAGATGGCAATACCTAGATCTATCCTCGATTTTATGCCTAGCTAGGGGCGTTAAACGATAGCGCTTGTTGGGAGGCAACCCAATTTTATTTTTATTCCTTGCTTTTTGCTCATGCTTAGTAATAAATAAATTATTTAGCCTCTGTTTTGGTTGTGTTTTTTGTGTTTAATTAGTGTTTGTGCCAAGTAGAACCGTTGGGAAGACTTGGGGAAAGTCTTGTTGAACTTGCTGTAAAAAACAGAAACTTTAGCGCTCACGAGAACTGCTGTAATTTTTATTTGAAGAGTGCTATTTAGTTAATTATTTTTGCAGATGATTAATAGATAAATTCCTCATGTACAGCAATTTATTTTAGAATTTTTGGGGTTCCAGATCTTGCGCTACCTACAGATTACTACAGACTGTTCTGTTTTTGACAGATTCTGTTTTTCGTGTATTGTTTGCTTATTTTGATGAATCTATGGTTAGTAAAATAGTTTATAATGCGTAGAGAAGTTGGAATACAGTAGGTTTAAAACTAATATAAATAAAGAATGAGTTCATGACAGTACCTTGAAGTGGTCTTTTGTTTTCTTTCGCTAACGGAGCTCACGAGTTTTCTACTTTAAGTTTTGTGTTGTGAAGTTTTCAAGTTTTGGGTGAATTCTTTTGATGGATTATGGAACAAGGAGTGGCGAGAGCCTAAGCTTGGGAATTCCCATGGCACCCCCAAGATAATCCAAGGACACAAAAAAGTCAAAGCTTGGGGATGCCCCGGAAGGCATCCCCTCTTTCGTCCACTTCCATCGGTAATTTACTTGGAGCTATATTTTTATTCACCAACATGATATGTGTTTTGCTTGGAGCGTCTTGTATTATTTGTGTCTTTGTGTCTTAGTATGCCACAATCATCCTTGCTGCACAGACCTTTTGAGAGAGCCATACATGAATTAAAATTTCATAGAATACTCTATGTGCTTCACTTATATCTTTTGAGCTATGTAGTTTTGCTCTATGTGCTTCACTTATATCTTTTGAGCTATGTAGTTTTGCTCTATGTGCTTCACTTATATCTTTTGAGCGTTATAATTTTGCTCTATGTGCTTCACTTATATCTTTTGAGCGTTATAATTTTGCTCTATGTGCTTCACTTAGATCTTTTATAGCACGGTGGTGGATTTTGTTTTAAAGAAACTATTGATCTCTCATGCTTCACTTAAATTATTTTGAGAGTCTCTTAATAGTATTGTAATTTTCTTAATAATATGCTTGGTATTCAAGATTTGTGAAACTTTCTTTTGAGTGTGTTGAATACTAAGAAAAGATTAAAGCATGATAATTGTTTGGAGATATGGAGGTGATAATATTAAAGTCGTGCTAGTTGAGTAGTTGTGAATTTAAAGAATACTTGTGTTAAAGTTTGTGATTCCCGTAGCATGCACGTATGGTGAACCGTTATGTGATCAAGTCGGAGCATGATTTATTTATTGATTGTCTTCCTTATGAGTGGCGGTCGGGGACGAGCAATGGTCTTTTCCTACCAATCTATCCCCCTAGGAGCATGCGCGTAATACTTTGCTTTGATAACTTCTAGATTTTTGCAATAAGTATATGAGTTCTTTATGACTAATGTTGAGTCCATGGATTATACGCACTCTCACCCTTCCACCTTTGCTAGCCTCTCTAATACCGGACACTTTTCTCCGATATCATACACCTACCATATACCTTCCTTGAAATAGCCACCATACCTACCTATCATGGCATTTCCATAGCCATTCCGAGATATATTGCCATGCAACTTTCCACCATCTAGTTCATCATGACACATTCATCATTGTCATATTGCATATCCCGGTACACCGCCGGAGGCATTCATATAGAGTCATATTTTGTTCTAAGTATCGAGTTGTAATTGTTGAGTTGTAAGAAAAATAAAAGTGTGATGATCATCATTATTAGAGCATTGTCCCAGTGAGGAAAGAATGATGGAGACTATGATTCCCCCATAAGTCAGGATGAGACTCCGGACGAAAAAAAAGAGGCCAAAGAAGCCCAAATAAAAAAGAGGCCATAAAAAAAGAGAAAAGGCCCAAATAAAAAAATATATATATAAAATGAGAGAAAAAGAGAGAAGGGACAATGTTACTATCCTCTTACCACACTTGTGCTTCAAAGTAGCACCATGATCTTCATAGTAGAGAGTCTCTCATGTTATCACTTTCATATACTAGTGGGAATTTTATATTATAGAACCTCGCTTGTATATTCCAATGATGGGCTTCCTCAAATTACCCTAGGTCTTCATGAGCAAGCAAGTTGGATGCACACCCACTTAGTTTCTTTTTGAGCTTTCATATACTTATAGCTCTAGTGCATCTGTTGCATGGCAATCCCTACTCACTTACATTGATATCTATTGATGGGCATCTCCATAGCCCGTTGATATGCCTAGTTGATGTGAGACTATCTTCCCCTTTTTATCTTCTCCACAACCACCAATCTATTCCACCTATAGTGCTATATCCATGGCTCACGCTCATGTATTGCGTGAAGATTGAAAAAGTTTTGAAAAAGTTAGAGTATAGCCAGACTATATGATTTTGTAGGGATAACTTTCTTTGGCCATGTTATTTTGAGAAGACATAATTGCTTTGTTAGTATGCTTGAAATATTATTATTTTTATGTCAATAAAACTTTTGTCTTGAATCTTTCGAATCTGAATATTCATATCACAATTAAGAAGATTTGCATTGAAATTATGCCAACTAGCACTCTGCATCAAAAATTCTGTTTTTATCATTTACCTACTCGAGGACGAGCAGGAATTAAGCTTGGGGATGCCTGATACGTCTCCAACGTATCTATAATTTTTGATTGCTCCATGCTATATTATCTACTGTTTTGGACTATATTGGGCTTTATTTTCCACTTTTATATTATTTTTGGGACTAACCTATTAACCGGAGGCCCAGCCCAGAATTGCTGTTTTTTGCCTATTTCAGTGTTTCGAAGAAATGGAATATCAAACGGAGTCCAAACGGAATGAAACCTTCGGGAACGTGATTTTCTCACCGAACGTGATCCAGGAGACTTGGACCCTACGCCAAGGCATCGGAGAGGCGGTCACGAGGGTGGGGGGTGCCCCCCTAGGGCGCGCCCCCTGCCTCGTGGGCCCCTCGGTGCTCCTCCGACGTTCTTCTTCCTCCTATATATATACCTACGTACCTCCAAACGATCAGAACAGGAGCCAAAAACCTAATTCCACCGCCGCAACTTTCTGTATCCACGATATCCCATCTTGGGGCCTGTTCCGGAGCTCCGCCGGAGAGGGCCGTCATCACGGAGGGCTTCTACATCATCATAGCCTCTCTGATGAAGTGTGAGTATTTTACCTCAGACCTTCGGGTCCATAGTTAGTAGCTAGATGGCTTCTTCTCTCTTTTTCGATCTCAATACAAAGTTCTCCCCCTCTCTTGTGGAGATCTATTCGATGTAATCTTCTTTTTGCGATGTGTTTGATGAGACCGATGAATTGTGTGTTTATGATCAAGTCTATCTATGAATAATATTTGAATCTTCTCTGAATTCTTTTGTGTATGACTGGTTATCTTTGCAAGTCTCTTCGAATTATCCGTTTGGTTTGGCCAACTAGATTGGTAGTTCTTTCCATGGGAGAAGTGCTTAGCTTTGGGTTCGATCTTGCGGTGTCTTTTCCCACTGACAGAAGGGGCAGGCACGTATTGCATCGTTGCCATCGAGGATAACAAGATGGGGTTTATTTCATATTGCATGAATTTATCTCTCTACATCATGTCATCTTGCTTAAGGCGTTACTCTGTTTTTAACTTAATACTCTAGATGCATGCTGGATAGCAGTCGATGAGTGGAGTAATAGTAGTAGATGAAGAATCGTTTCGGTTTACTTGTCACGGATGTGATGCCTATATAGATGATCATGCCTAGATATTCTCATAACTATGCTCAATTCTGTCAATTGCTCAACAGTAATTTGTTCACCCACCGTAGAATACTTATGCTCTTGAGAGAAGCCACTAGTGAAACCTATGGCCCCCGGGTCTATTCTCATCATATCAATCTCCATCACTTTAATCTTGTTTTGCTTTTTTACTTTGCTTTTACTTTTTACTTTGCATCTCTATACCAAAAATACCAAAAATATTATATCTATCAGATCTCACTCTCTAAGTGATCGTGAAGGGATTTACAACCCCTAATCGCGTTGGTTGCGAGTAGCTATCACTTTGTGCAGGTACGAGGGACTTGAGTGTGGCCTCCTACTGGATTGATACCTTGGTTCTCAAAAACTGAGGGAAATACTTATGCTACTCTGCTGCATCATCCCTTCCTCTTCGGGGAAAACCAACGCAAGCTCAAGACGTAGCAAGAAGGATTTCTGGCGCCGTTGCCGGGAATTCTACGCAAAAAATCAACATACCAAGTACCCATCACAATCCCTATATATCGCATTACATTATTTGCCATTTGCCTCTCGTTTTCCTCTCCCCCACTTCACCCTTGCCGTTTTATTCACCCTCTCTCTCTATCCTCCCTCTGTTTTTCGCTTGCCTTTTTGTTTGCCCGTGTGTTGGATTGCTTGTTTGTCGCGATGGCTCAAGATACTACCAAATTGTGTGACTTCACCAATACAAATAATAATGATTTCCTTAGCACTCCGATTGCTCCTCTTGCCAATACCGAATCTTGTGAAATTAATAATGCTTTCTTGAACCTTGTTATGAAAGATCAAGCCGGCCTTCCTAGTGAAGATGCCGCTACTCATCTGAATAGCTTCATTGATTTATGTGATATGCAAAAGAAAAAACATGTCAATAATAATGTCGTTAAATTGAAGCTATTTCCTTTCTTGCTTAGAGATCGTGCTAAAGCTTGGTTTTTGTCTTTGCCTAAAAATAGTATTGTTTCTTGGAACAAGTGCAAAGATGCTTTTATCTCTAAGTATTTCCCTCCCGCTAAGATCATCTCTCTTAGAAACGATATTATGAATTTTAAGCAACTTGATCATGAACATGTTGCACAAGCTTGGGAGAGAATGAAATTAATGATACGTAATTGCCCTACTCATGGTTTGAATTGGTGGATGATTATACAAAAATTTTATGCCGGATTGAATTTTTCTTCTAGAAATCTTTTAGATTCGGCCGTGGGAGGCACTTTTATGGAAATCACTTTAGGAGAGTTCCGTCAGCACGACGGCGTGGTGACGATGATGATGTTCTACCGACGCAGGGCTTCGCCTAAGCACCGCTACGATATGACCGAGGTGGATTATGGTGGAGGGGGCACCGCACACGGCTAAAAGATCTAAGAGATCAAGTGTTGTGTCTATGGGGTGTCCCCCTCCTCCGTATATAAAGGGGGGAGGAGGAGGGGGCCGGCCAAGAGGAGGAGGCTCGCCCAAGGGGGGGAATCCTACTCCAAGTAGGTTTTCCCCACCTTTCCTATTCCAACTTGGAGAAGGGGGAAGGAGGAGGTGGAGAGAAGGAAGGAGAAGGGGGGCCGCCGCCACCTTCCCTTTCCCAATTCGGATTGGGGCAAGGGGGGCCGCGCGCCTCCTCCTGCTGCCTCTCCTCTTCCACCACTTGGGCCCATGAGGCCCAATAACCCCCGGGGGGTTCCGTCATCGAACTTTAAGCGTGCGGACCCTACGGGTTCAAGAACTATGTAGACATGACCGAAACACGTCTCCGGTCAATAACCAATAGCGGAACCTGGATGCTCATATTGGTTCCTACATATTCTACGAAGATCATTATCGGTCAAACCGCATAACAACATACGTTGTTCCCTTTGTCATTGGTATGTTACTTGCCCGAGATTCGATCGTCGGTATCTCAATACCTAGTGCAATCTTGTTACCGGCAAGTCTCTTTACTCGTTCCGTAATACATCATCCCACAACTACCTGGGAACATGTATAAGTCATGAAGAAAGCAATAGCAACAAACTAAACAATCAAGTGCTAAGCTAACGGAATGGGTCAAGTCAATCACATCATTCTCCCAATGATGTGATCCCGTTAATCAAATGACTACTCTTTGTCTATGGCTTGGAAACATAACCATCTTTGATCAACGAGCTAGTCAAGTAGAGGCATACTAGTGACACTCTGTTTGTCTATGTATTCACACATGTATCATGTTTCTAGTTAATGCAATTCTAGCATGAATAATAAACATTTATCATGATATAAGGAAATAAATAATAACTTTATTATTGCCTCTAGGGCATATTTCCTTCAGTCTCCCACTTGCACTAGAGTCAATAATCTAGTTCACATCTTTATGTGATTAGTTCACATTTCCATGTGACTAATACCCAAAGGATTTACTAGAGTCTATATTCTAGTTCACATCGCTATATGATTAACAACCAAGGAATGATCATGTTTTGCTTGTGAGAGAAGTTTCGTCTACGGGTCTACAACATTCAGATATGTATGTATTTCGCAAATTTCTATGTGTACAATGCTGTGCATGGAGCTACTTTAGCTAATTGCTCCCACTTTCAACATGTATCCAGATTGAGAGTTAGAGTCATCTAGATCGCTGTAAAAAGCTTGCATCGACGTAACTCTTTACGACGAACTCTTTTATCACCTCCATAACCGAGAAATATTTCCTTAGTCCTCTAAGGATAATTTTGACCACTGTCGAGTGATCTACTCCTAGATCACTATTGTACTCCCTTGCCAGAAAGATGCTAAGGTATACAATAGGACTGGTAAACAACATAGCATACTTTATAGAACCTATGACCGAGGCTTAGGGAATGACTTATCATTCTCTTTCTATTTTCTACTGTGGTCGGGTTTTGAGTCTTTACTCAACTTCACACCTTGCAACACATGCAAGAACTCCTTTGACTGTTCCATTTTGAACTGCTTCAAAATCTTGTCAAGGTATGTACTCATTGAAATAACTTATCACACGTCTTGATCTATCTCTATAGATCTTGATGCTCAATGTGTATGCAGCTTCATCGAGGTCTTTCTTTGAAAAACTCCTTTCAAATACTCCTTTATGCTTTCCAGAAAATTCTACATTGTTTTCGATCAACAATATGTCATTCACATATACTTATCAGAAATGTTGTAGGGCTCCCACTCACTTTCTTGTAAATACAGGCTTCACCGCAAGTCTATATAAAACCATATACTTTGATCACTTTATCAAAGCATATATTCCAACTCTGAGATGCTTGCACCAGTCCATAGATGGATCGCTAGAGCTTGCTCACTTTGTTAGCACTTTAGGGTCGACAAAACCTTCTGGTTGCATCATATACAACTCTTCTTTTTAAGAAATCCATGAAGGAATACAATTTTGACATCCATTTGCTAGATTTCATAAAATGTGGCAACTGCTAACATGATTCGAACATATTTTAAGCATCGATACGAGTGAGAAAATCTCATTGTAGTCAACACCTTGAACTTGTCAAAAACACTTTGCGACAATTCGGGCTTTGTAGATAGTAACACTACTGTCAACGTCCATCTTCCTCTTGAAGATCTATTTATTATTAATGACTCAGCGATCATCGGGCAAGTCAATCAAAGTCCATACTTTATTCTCATACATGGATCCAATCTCAGATTTCAAGGCCTCAAGACATTTCGCGGAATCTGGGCTCATCATCGCTTCCTCATAGTTCGTAGGTTCGTCATGGTCAATTAACATGACCACCAGAATAGGATTACCGTACCACTCTGGTGCGGATCTCACTCTGGTTGACCTACGAGGTTTGGTAGTAACTTGACCTGAAGTTACATGATCATCATCATTAGCTTCCTCACTAATTGGTCTAGGAGTCATAGAAACAGATTTTTGTGATGATCTACTTTCCAATAAGGGAGCAGGTACAGTTACCTCATCAAGTTCTACTTTCCTCCCACTCACTTCTTTCGAGAGAAACTCCTTCTCTAGGAAGGATCCATTCTCAGCAACGAATGTCTTGCCTTCGGATATGTGATATAAGGTGTACCCAACTGTCTCCTTTGGGTATCCTATGAAGACACATTTCTCCGATTTGGGTTTGAACTTATCAGGATGAAACTTTTCTTATAAGCATCGCAACCCCAAACTTTAAGAAACGACAACTTTGGTTTCTTGCCAAAACACAGTTCATACGGTGTCGTCTCAACGGATTTAGATGGCGCCCTTTTTAACGTGAATGCAGTTGTCTCTAATGCATAACCCCAAAACTATAGTGGTTAATCGGTAAGAAACATCATAGATTGCACTATATCCAATAATAGTACGGTTATGACGTTTGGACACACCATTATGCTGTGGTGTTCCAGGTGGCACGATTTTGTGAAACTATTCCACATTGTTTCAATTGAAGACCAAACTCGTAACTTAAATATTTGTCTTTGCGATCAGATCGTAGAAACTTTATTTTCTTGTCACGATGATTTTCCACTTCACTCTAAAGTTCTTTGAACTTTTCAAATGTTTCAGACTTATGTTTCATTAAGTAGATATACCCATATCTGCTCAAATCATCTATGAAGGTCAGAAAATAACGATACCCGCCGCGAGCCTCAACACTCATCGGACTGCATACATCAGTATGTATTATTTCCAATAAGTCAGTTGCTCGCTCCATTGTTCTGGAGAATGGAGTCTTAGTCATCTTGCCCATGAGGCATGGTTGGCAAGCATCAAAATGATTCATAACCAAGTGATTCCAAAAGCACATCAGCATGGAGTTTCTTCATGCGCTTTACACCAATATGACCTAAACGGCAGTGCCACAAATAAGTTGCACTATCATTATTAACTTTGCATCTTTTGGCTTCAATATTATGAATATGTGTATCACTACGATCGAGATCCAACGAACCATTTTCATTGGGCGTATGACCATAGAAGGTTTTATTCATGTAAACAGAACAACAATTATTCTCTAACTTAAATGAATAACCGTTTTTTTAATAAACATGATCAAATCATATTCATGCTCAACGCAAACACCAAATAACATTTATTTAGGTTTAACACTAATCCCGAAAGTATAGGGAGTGTGCGATGATGATCATATCAATCTTGGAACCAATTCAGCACACACATCGTCACTTCACCCTTAACTAGTCTCTGTTCATTCTGCAACTCCCGTTTCGAGTTACTACTCTTAGCAACTGAACCAGTATCAAATACCGAGGGGTTGCTATAAACACTAGTAAAGTACACATCAATAACATGTATATCAAATATAGCATTGTTCACTTTGCCATCCTTCTTATCCCCAAATACTTGGGGCAGTTCTGCTTCCAGTGACAAGTCCCTTTGCAGTAGAAGCACTTAGTCTCAGGCTTAGGTCCAGACTTGGGCTTCTTCACTTGAGCAGCAACTTGCTTGCGGTTCTTCTTGAAGTTCCCTTTCTTTCCCTTTGCCATTTTCTTGAAACTAGTGGTCCTGTTAATCATCAACACTTGATGCTCTTTCTTGATTTCTACCTTCATCGATTTCATCATCATGAAAAGCTCGGGAATCGTTTTCGTCATCCCTTGCATACTATAGTTCATCACGAAGTTCTACTAACTTGGTGATGGTGACTAGAGAATTTTGTCAATCACTATTTTATATGGAAGATTAACTCCCACTTGATTCAAGCGATTGTAGTACCCAGACAATCTGAACACATGCTCACTGCTCGAGCTATTCTCCTCCATATTTTAGCTATAGAACTTGTTGGAGACTTCATATCTCTCAACTCAGGTATTTTCTTGAAATGTTAAATTCAACTCCTGGAACATCTCATAGGATCCACGATGTTCAAAACGTCTTTGAAGTCCCGATTCTAAGCTGTTAAGCATGGTGCACTAAACTATCAAGTAGTCATCATATTGAGCTAGCCAAACGTTCATGACATCTGCATCTGCTCCTGCAATAGGTCTGTCACCTAGCAGTGCATCAAGGACATAATTCTTCTGTGCAGCAATGAGGATAATCCTCAGATCACGGATCCAATCTGCATCATTGCTACTAACATTTTTCAACTTAGTTTTCTCTAGGAACATATGAAAAATAAAACAGTGGAGCTAAATGCGAGCTATTGATCTACAACATAGATATGCTAATACTACCAGGACTAAGTTCATGATAAATTGAAGTTCAATTAATAAAATTACTTAAGAAATCCCACTTAGATAGACATCCCTCTAATCATCTAAGTGGTCACGTGATCCAAATCAACTAAAACATGTCTGATCATCACGTGAGATGGAGTAGTTTCAATGGTGAACATCACTATGTTGATAATATCTACTATATGATTCACGCTCGACCTTTCGGTCTCAGTGTTCCGAGGCCATATCTGCATATGCTAGGCTCGTGAAGTTTAACCTGAGTATTCCGCGTGTGCAATTGTTTTGCACCCGTTGTATTTGAACGTAGAGCCTATCACACCCGATCATCACGTGGTGTCTCAGCACGAAGAACTTTCGCAACGGTGCATACTCAGGGAGAACACTTATACCTTGAAATTTAGTGAGAGATCATCTTATAATGCTTCTGTCGATCTAAGCAAAATAATATGCATAAAAGATAAACATCATATGCAATCAAAATATGTGACATGATATGTCCATGATCATGCGTCTTTGATCTCCATCTCCAAAGTACCGTCATGATCTCTATCGTCACCGGCATGACACCATGATCTCCATTATCTTGATCTCTATCAATGTGTCGTCACATGGTCGTCTCGCCAACTGTTTCTCTTGCAACTATTGCTATCGCATAGCGATAAAGTAAAGCAATTGTTTGGCGCTTGCATCTTATGCAATAAAGAGACAACCATAAGGCTTCAGCCAGTTGCCGATAACTTTAACAAAACATGATCATATCATACAATAATTTATATCTCATCACATCTTGACCATATCACATCACAACATGCCCTGCAAAAACAAGTTAGACGTCCTCTACTTTGTTGTTACAAGTTTTACGTGGCTGCTACGGGCTAAGCAAGAACCGTTCTTACCTACGCATCAAAACCACAACGATAGTTCGTCAAGTTAGTGTTGTTTTAACCTTCACAAGGACCGGGCATAGCCACACTCGATTCAAGTTGGAGAAACTGACACCCGCCAGCCACCTGTGTGCAAAGCACGTCGGTAGAACCAGTCTCGCATAAGCGTACGTGTAATGTCGGTCCTGGCCGCTTCATCCAACAATACCGCACCAAAGTATGACATGCTGGTAAGCAGTATGACTTGTATCGCCCACAACTCACTTGTGTTCTACTCGTGCATATAACATCTGCGCATAAACCTAGGCTCTGATGCCACTGTTGGGGAACGTAGTAATTTCAAAAAAATCCTACGCACACGCAAGATCATGGTGATCCATAGCAACGATAGGGGAGAGTGTGTCCATGTACCCTTGTATATCGAAAGCGGAAGCGTTAGCACAACGCGGTTGATGTAGTCGTACGTCTTCACGATCCGACCGATCAAGCACCAAACGCACGTCATCTCCGAGTTCTGCACACGTTCAACTCGATGACGTCCCTCGAACTCCGATCAGCTTTGAGAGAGAGTTCCGTCAGCACGACGGCGTGGTGACTATGATGATGTTCTACCGATGCAGGGCTTCGCCTAAGCACCGCTACGATATGACCGAGGTGGATTATGGTGGAGGGGGGGACTGCACACGGCTAAAAGATCTAAGAGATCAATTGTTGTGTCTATGGGGTGCCCCCCTCCGTATATAAAGGGGGGGAGGAGGAGGGGGCCGTCGTCCAAGAGGAGGAGGTGCGCCCAAGGGGGGCAATCCTACTCCAAGTAGGTTTTGCCCCCCTTTCCTATTCCAACTAGGAGAAGGGGGAAGCAGGAGGTGGAGAGAAGGAAGGAGAAGGGGGCCCGCCACCCCCTTGCCTTTCCCAATTCGGATTGGGGCAAGGGGGGCCACGCTCCTCCTCCTGCTGCCTCTCCTCTTCCACCACTTTGGGCCCATGAGGCCCAATAACTCCCTGGGGGGTTCCGGTAACCCCCGGTACTCCGGTATATATCCGATAACCCCCGAAACCATTCCGGTGTCCGAATATGGTCTCCAATATATCAATATTCATGTCTTGACCATTTCGAGACTCCTCGTCATGTCCGTGATCACATCCGGGACTCCGAACTACCTTCGGTACATCAAAACACATAAACTCATAATATAACCTTCATTGAACTTTAAGCGTGCGGACCCTACGGGTTCGAGAACTATGTAGACATGACCGAGACACGTCTCCGGTCAATAACCAATAGCGGAACCTGGACGCTCATGTTGGCTCCTACATATTCTACAAAGATCTTTATTGGTCAAACCGCATAACAACATACGTTGTTCCCTTTGTCATCGGTATGTTACTTGCCCGAGATTCGATCGTCAGTATCTCAATACCTAGTTCAATCTCGTTACCGAAAAGTCTCTTTACTCGTTCTGTAATACATCATCCCACAACTAACTCATTAGTTGCAATGCTTGCAAGTCTTAAGTGATGTGTATTACCGAGTGGGCCCAGAGATACCTCTCCGACAATCGGAGTGACAAATCCTAATCTCGAAATACGCCAACCCAACAAGTACCTTCGGAGAAACCTATAGAACACCTTTATAATCACCTAGTTACGTTGTGACGTTTCGTAGCACACAAAGTGTTCCTCCGGTAAACGGGAGTTGCATAATCTCATAGTCATAGGAACATGTATAAGTCATGAAGAAAGCAGTAGCAACAAACTAAACGATCAAGTTCTAAGCTAACGGAATTGGTAAAGTCAGTCACATCATTCTCCTAATGATGTGATCCCCTTAATCAAATGACAACTCTTTGTCTATGGCTAGGAAACATAACCATCTTTGATCGACGAGCTAGTCAAGTAGAGGCGTACTAGTGACACTCTGTTTGTCTATGTATTCACACATGTATCATGTTTCCGGTTAATACAATTCTAGCATGAATAATAAACATTTATCATGATATGAGGAAATAAATAATAACTTTATTATTACCTCTAGGGCATATTTCCTTCAAGCTTGCCCATCCCCGAGGAAACACGCTCCAAGGATACGGAGGGAGCGGAAGAATTCAGAGCCAGGGGAGCAGCAGGAGGAGGAGGCGACGTCGTTACCAGAGCCTGGAAGATCGAGGGCTCCGGAGCACTTGTGACCTCCTTAGCAGAGCCAGGTGCCGGCACTTCCAGAGGCGGCGGGGCCATGGGGGCTGTTTCATCCAACGGATGCTCCTCTTGGCCTCGCGAGGGCGACCGGGCTGGGGAGGTGCGAGTGCTATCGCCTCTCTTCTCCGTGGAGGGGGGCACGACCGCGGAACCCTCCCTCCTCTTCTTCACTGAAGATGCCGGCTTGGTCATCCGAGGGTGAACGTCAGAAAATAGAAAGTACAAGCAGGAACAAGGCGAAGCTCGAAGCACTTACTGATCCACTGCGACATAGTCCACCTTCCGCTTGGTGAGCCTGAAGCCCGAAAGCGTCGGGGCCTGAGGAGCGGGAGCGTGGGCTCCGAGAGCAGAAGACGGTGCAACGGAAGGGCGAGAACCGGCCCCAGGCGGCACCACATCGGAGGCAACATCCTGAGAGACCAGCGACGACCTACCCCTTGTCGGGATAGGGGGCAGCTCCCTCACCTCCTAGCAGGCGACGACCTAGGCATCATCTGGAAGGGCCCGGAGGATGTCAGCCTTGCTCAAGGGGGAGTTCTCCCCCATTCCCTCGGGGATCTCCTCCGAGTCTTCCTCCTCCTCTTCCTCCCCACGGGACTCATCAGAAGACACCTCCACCGGCTTCGGTGTTGGGGAGGCCCCAGCGAGCACCGGCAGCACCAGCCCGCGCACGTCAAAGGCCGGCCTGGAGGCAACGAATTGCTCCTAGTCCTTGCGACGGAACAAAGGAAGAAATGCGCTCGGCGGGTACCCCTGGTTGTCCCCAACCAAGTGGCGCGGGACTGCAGTCAGCTCATCATCTGGCAGGGCTGCTGGGCTCAGACGAATCTTGTCCCCTTCATCTCCAAGCTTCAACAAGGGGCGCATGCGCTCCTAGAGCGGAGAAACGCGTAGCGTCATGAATTCCCTTAGGAGGCCGCATGCTTTTGGGGCCCGCGGTGCTCTACACTTGACACTTTGGCTTCGCCTCGAAGCCAAGCCCGAGCGCGCCTTGGGCCCGGGGGCTACTGTCGGCATTCTGGGAATGGGGGTCCCCAGACTTGCCTCCCTGTGGCCCATGGTGTGGCTGGGCTGGTAGGTTCGTACGACCCATCTTCATCGACAAGACATTCAAGACCCTCGCTAGGGGCCAAGCCTCGCGGGGCGGATGATGCAAGACCTCCTCAAGAGCGGCCTCTCCAGGCAGGCTCACGATGGGCGGAGAGATCAAGGCAAGGCAAACCTCACGAGGCCCCTCGTGATGTGAGCCATGACGACCGAGACCAGGCGGGCGCCAGTGCGCGCAGCGTCCTTGTTTCATCTTTGGTGCTAAGGGGGCAAGCGCAGGCGCGGAGTACCGAGGCATCAAGCAAAGGTTTCCATATTCGTGCAACGAGACCAGGACCAGAAGGACGTCAGACGAAGGTCACCATGGAGCCCAAGACGGCGTCATCACCCAAGCCTTTTGCAAGCGAAGACCACCTTTTGTCAGGATAGCTTGTACTAGTTGTCCCCTTTCGAATTGGCCGTTGTTGGCATCCCTTCTCCCTCAATATTTGGGGAGAGGACCAGGGCCTATATAAGTAGAACTAGCCACCACCATGAGGGGCATCGGATCGACACCATCACAAGTCGGCAGTTGATTTCGATCCTCACACACACAAACTCACCAAACACAAGAACACCCCGACCTCAGGAGGCTGTTCTTCCTCTTGTACTGTTCATCATTAGCCCAAGAGGCAATCCACCACCACAGATCCGACACTATTCCACATCAACCTTGGGAAGATATTAGCATGGATTTTGTGCTTGGTTTACCTAGGACTCAAAATGGTAAGGATTTCGTATTTGTTGTTGTGGACCGATTCTCTAAAATGGCTTCATCCCATGCAATAAGATAGACGATGCTTCACATGTTGCAAATCTTTTTTGTAGGGAAATCTTGAGGTTACATGGAGTGCCAAAGACAATTGTGTCGGGCCGATAAGTCAAGTTCCTAAGCTACTTTTGGAAGACACTATGTGCCAAGCTCATCATCAAGCTACTATTCTTGACGAGCTACCATCCTCAAACCGATGGCCAAACTGAAGTCACCAACCAGATGCTATCTTCTCTCCTACGCATGTTGATAAAGAAGAACATCAAGGAGTGATTACCCATCACCGAGTATGCCTACAACCGAGCATGACATTCTACTATCGGCAAGTCCCCCTTCGAGGTTGTCTACGGCTTCTACCCTTTGTCGCCCTTGGACATCCTTCCTCTACCACTCCAAGAACGAGCGAACATGGATGCTATTGCAAGAGAAAGTTACCTCAAGAAGATGCATGAAGAAACAAGGTCCACGATCGAGCATCAAGTACACCGCCTCGCTACCAAGCTCAACATCAACAAGTCACTAATGGCGTTCAAACCGGGCGATCACGTATGGTTACATCTCCAAAAGGACCGTTTCCCCAAGGAGCACAAGTCCAAGCTACTTCCAAGAGCTGATGGACCCTTCAAGGTGCTCGCACGCTACAATGACAATGCCTATAAGATCGAAATCCCATGCGACAAGTACAATATAAGCAACATCTTCAATGTCAAGGACTTGGACAAATACCATGATTAAGATCACGATCCGCAGACGGATCTCTCCCAAGGGGGGGGGGAGATGATGCGGAGCATCCCTCGACCATCCGCATGGATATTCCGTTACCACCACAAGCACAAAGAGGACCAATGACAAGAGCACACACACGTGCCGTCGAAACCGAGGTTAACTCTATCTTCTTCGAGTTTTGTTTGGATTCACATGTGAATTGGGTCCTACCTCAAACTATAGGCATTCAGGGAACCAGGGTACCCAGACTTGCTTGCTTGCGGCCCATGGTGTGGCCCCCTTGACCGCCTGGTATGGCCCATCTACAAGACCACCAAGACAAGACCTCGCGGGGGGCTAAGCCTCGCGAGGTGAACGACGCCAAGACCTCCGGAGGGAGCGACCTCCCCAGGCGGCCTCCCGAGGAGCGGAGATTTCTATGCAGGCACCCAATCTCATGAGCTTGCGATGACGCAAGCCTTGACGACCAAGGCAGGCGGGCGCCAGCGGGCGCAGATGAGGCAGTTTCCTCTTTAGTGCTAAGGAGGCAAGGACAGGCGTGGGTTCCCATGGAATTTGGCAAATGTTTCCATTCTAGTGCAACAGGACCAGGACGAATAGCACGGCAGGAAGGATGTCATCGCCAAGCCAACCTCCGTGTCATGACCAGAAGCTTTACAGGCGAAGACCACCTTTCGTCAGGATAAGATGTACTATTTGTCCCCTTTGTAATTGGCCACTGTGGAATCCCTTCCCACCTACGTTTTGGGGGAAGAGGACCGAGCCCACTATAAATTCAGGTTAGCCACCACCGTAGGGGGAGATCGGATCCTTTCCACCCTCACCCAAAGACCTCGCGAGGTTGTTCATCCCATGTACTAGTTCATCCTCAGCCCCTCATGAGGCCAATCTGTTGGATTCAGGGCAATGCAGAACCAAGAAAGGTTTGAACTCTAGGGCGTGTGCGAAGAACTCAATCTCACCAACCAGCCAACTCATCGCTCTGATGGCCTAGCAAGATGAACAGGAGAGGAAATGGACTCGAAAGTTTACCCATGTTTGGGCCACCTTGCGGTGTAAGACCCTACTCCTTTGGGGTGGATTAGCCTCGCGAGGGGCTGAGGATGAACTAGTATAGGGGAAGAACAACTTCAGGAGGTATGTTCTTGTGTTGGTGTGAGCTAGAGAAGTCTCTCCCGTTCTATGGTGGTGGCTAAGCTATATTTATAGGGGCCTTGGTCCTCTTCCTCCAAAACGAAGGCGGTAAGGGATCCCACAATGGCCAAATTTGAAGGGGGGCGAGTAGTACATCCTATCCTAATGAAAGGTGGTCTTTTCCTGCAAAGGGCCTGCTCGTGATGCCGTGGTGGGCTCGGTGACGACATCCGCCCTGCTGACTGATAACCCACAAGTATAGGGGATCGCAACAGTTTTCGAGGGTAGAGTATTCAACCCAAATTTAATGATTCGACACAAGGGGAGCCAAAGAATATTCTCAAGTATTAGCAGTTGAGTTGTTAATTCAACCACACCTGGAAACTTAATATCTGCAGAAAGTGTTTAGTAGCAAAGTAATATGATAGTAGTGGTAACGGTAGCAAAAGGTAACAGTAGCAAAAGTAATATTTTTTGTGTTTTATAGTGATGATAACAATAGCAACGGAAAAGTAAATAAGCGAAGAACAATATATGGAAAACTCGTAGGCAATGGATCGGTGATTGGTAATTATGCCAGATGCGATCGATCTTGTAATAGTCATAACCTAGGGTGACATAGAACTAGCTCCAATTCATCAATGTAATGTAGGCATGTATTCCAAATATAGTCATACGTGCTTATGGAAAAGAACTTGCATGACATCTTTTGTCCTACCCTCCCGTGGCAGCGGGGTCCTATTGGAAACTAAGGGATATTAAAGCCTCCTTTTAATAGAGTACCAGACCAAAGCATTAACACATAGTGAATACATGAACTCCTCAAACTACGGTCATCACCGGGAGTGGTCCTAATTATTGTCACTTCGGGGTTGCCGGATCACAACACATAGTAGGTGACTATAAACTTGCAAGATAGGATCAAGAACTCTCATATATTGATGAAAACATAATAGGTTCAGATCTAAAATCATGGCACTCGGGCCCTAGTGACAAGCATTGAGCATAGCAAAGTCATAGCAACATCAATCTCAGAACATAGTGGATACTAGGGATCAAACCCTAACAAAACTAACTCGATTACATGATAAATCTCATCCAACCCATCACCGTCCAGCAAGCCTACGATGGAATTACTCACGCATGGCGGTGAACATCATGAAATTGGCGAGGGAGGATGGTTGATGATGACGATGGCGACGGATCCCCTCTCCGGAGCCCCGAACGGACTCCGGATCAGCCCTACCAAGAGAGTTTAGGGCTTGGTGGCGGCTCCATATCATAAAACGCGATGAATCCTTCTCCCTGGATTTTTCTCCCCAAAAGTGAATATATGGAGTCAGGGTTAAGGTCGGTGGAGCGTCAGGGGGCCCACGAGGAAGGGGGGTGCGCCCAGGGGGTAGGGTGCGCCCCCACCCTCATGGATAGGTGGAGGCCCCCCTAACGTGGTTCTTCCTTCCAGTATTTTTTATATATTCCAAAATAATTCTCCGTAGATTTTCAGGTCATTCCGAGAACTTTTCTTTCTACACAAAAATAACACCATGGCAATTCTGCTGAAAATAGCGTCAGTCCGGGTTAGTGCCATTCAAATCATGCAAGTTAGAGTCCAAAACAAGGGCAAAAGTGTTTGGAAAAGTAGATACGACGGATACGTATCAACTCCCCCAAGCTTGAACCTTTGCTTGTCCTCAAGCAATTAAGTTGATAAACTGAAAGTGATAAAGAAAAACTTTGACAAACTCTATTTGCTCTTGTTGTTGTAAACATGTAAAGCGAGCATTCAAGTTTTCAGCAAAGATTATGAACTAACCATATTCACAATAACATTTAGGTCTCATGTTTACTCATATCAATGACATAATCAACTAGCGAGCAATAATAATAAATCTCAGATGACAACACTTTCTCGAAACAATCATGATATGATATAACAGGATGGTATCTCGCTAGCCCTTTCTGAGACCGCAAAACATAAATACAGAGCACCTTTAAAGATCATGGAATGACTAGACATTGTAATTCATGGTAAGAGAGATCCAGTCAAGTCATACTCAATGTAAACTAACAGTAATGAATGCAAATGATAGCGGTGCTCTCCAGCTGGTGCTTTTTAATAAGATGATGATGACTCAGCATAAAAGTAAATAGATAGGCCCTTCACAGAGGGAAACAGGGATTTGTAGAGGTGCCAGAGCTCGGTTTTGAAATAGATATGAATAATATTTTGAGCGTTACACTTTCATTGTCAACATAACAACCAAGAGATGGCGATATCTTCCATGCTACACACATTATAGGCGGTTCCAAAACAGAATGGTAAAGTTTAAACTCCCCCTCCACCAACAAGCATCAATCCATGGCTTGCTCGAAACAACGAGTGCCTCCAACTAACAACAGTCCTGGGGGAGTTTTTCTTGCAATTATTTTGATTTGATTTGCATAAAGCATGGGACTGGGCATCCCGGTGACCAGCCATTTTCTCGTGAGTGAGGAGCGGAGTCCACTCCTCTTGAGAATAACCCGCCTAACATGGAAGATATAGACATCCCTAGTTGATACATGAGCTATTTGAGCATACAAAACAGAAAGTTTATTTGAAGGTTTAGAGTTTGGCACATACAAATTTACTTGGAACGGCAGGTAGATACCGTATATAGGTAGGTATGGTGGACTCATATGGAATAACTTTGGGGTTTATGGAATTGGATGCACAAGCAGTATTCCCGCTTAGTACACGTGAAGGCTAGCAAAAGACTGGGAAGCGACCAGCTAGAAAGCGACAACAGTCATGAACATGCGTTAAAATTAATCAACACCGAATGCAAGCATGAGTAGGATATAATGCACCATGAACATAAATATCGTAGAGGCTATGTTGATTTGTTTCAACTACATGCGTGAACATGTGCCAAGTCAAGCCACTAAAATCGTTCAAAAGAGGATACCACCCTATCATACCACATCACAACCATTTTAATAGCATGTTGGCACGCAAGGTAAACAATTATAAGCTCCTGGCTAATTAAGCATGGCATAAGCAACCATAATCTCTAATTGTCATTGCAAACATGTTTATTCATAATAGGCTGAATCAGGAACGATGAACAAATCATATTTACAAAAACAAGAGAGGTCGAGTTCATACCAGCTTTTCTCATCTCAATAAGTTCATCATATAATCATCATTATTGCCTCTCACTTGCACGACCAAATATTATGGATAATAATAATAGTGCACGTGCACTGGACTGAGCTGGAATCTGCAAGCATTCAATTCAAGAGAGAAGACAAGGTAATATGGGCTCTTTGTTAGATCAACAATAATGCATATGAGAGCCACTTTAACATTTTCATTATGGTCTTCTCCTCTCGACCCCCAAAGAACAAGAAAAGAAACAAAACTATTTACACGGGAAAGCTCCCAACAAGCAAACGAAGAATGAGAAATCTTTTTGGGTTTTCTTTTTAATTACTACTAAAAGCATGGAAATTAAACTAATTAAAAGCTACAACTAATTTTTTTTGTTTTTCTTAAGGTTTATCAAACACACAAGAAGAAAGCATAAAAAGGAAAATAAACTAGCATGGATGATACAATGAAAAAGTATGAGCACCGACAACTAGCAATGAGTGTGCGAACATAAATGTAATGTCGGTGAGAAATATGTACTCACCCAAGCTTAGGATTTTGGCCTAAGTTGGTCTATGGCCACGACTGGCCTGGAGGATATCCAAAGTAATAGTTGGGGTCGTACTGTGAAGAAGCCTCGGATTGACATTGGTTGGCAATCACCTCCGGATCCCACTGGTGATCAGACTATCGTGGAGGATCAAATTGTGGTTCCGGCTCTGAATCTGTAACTGATGTAGGGTTCCGGTAGGCGTGAATGGCCTCCTAAGGAACAAGGTACTTGCCCGCAGATAAATCAAACAAGGAAGGAGCAGGCAAGGTAATAGTCTCAAGATGATTTTTACCAAATATTAATTTGTATTTAAGCGCCTTTTCCCTATTCTTAACAATAAAATCATGTGCCACCATACTCTTATAATCTAGATAAACAGGAGGCAGCAACTTCTCTTCATTCTCATAATGCCTAATGGGTATGTTAAAGTGTGCAGCGAGGTGCGAGGCGAAGATGCCTCCAAGGACGGGGCCCTTAGTACGGTTAAGATTTAACCGCTTTGCAACAATAGCGCCCATACTGAATGTGTCATCACGAAATAAGGCATGGCACAAAATAACAATATCAGGGGCACTTAGGTTTCCACAGTTTCCGCGCCCAACTAAGCATCCACTAGCAAATATAGCAAAGTAACGTAGAACAGGAAAGTGTATGCTAGTAATTCATGCGTCAGAAACCTTCCTCATTTCCCCTACAACAATGGTATCAATAAACCCGTCCACATCGTCATGATGTGGTTCCTCTACGCTGCCCTAGAAAGGGATCAAACAAACCCGACAAAAATCACGAAGTGACATCTCCTTATGCTCATCATATAAATAAAATTCCACTGTAGGTGGTGAGCTCCTAGCATGGAAATGAAAGTTTTGCACATAGATATTGGTGAGTAAGAGATACTGTTCACGTTGGCCGTGGAGGAAGGTGGTGAGGCCTGCATTCTCATCCAATTCATAGAAATCATCATAAATCCCAGATGCTCTCAAGAAATCATCACAAGGCCATTCACATGGCCGAACCTCCGTGGTGCGAGGAAGATTATATTTGGGCCTCTTATCCTCCTCACTTTGCTTATCCTTCGAGCTTAGGCTCGATGAGACCCTCAAAAATCTCTTCATCTTTTTCTGAAAATTTCAGAAATGTTTAGTAACTTCAAAATAAAAGTGAACCAAACTCAACAAAATTGATAGCAAGTACTCCTACAAGTGCCTAGAGGCAATATCATGCATCAAAACTACTTTTGACCATATAAATTTGCCATGCAAGCTCAAGAACAAGGTCTCCTAAGCAGCAAAACTATGCAATGAATAAAGCACTAGAACAAAAACTAATTGGACCATTGGAGGAGTCACATACCAAGGAACAATCCCCCAAAGCAGTTTTTTGAATGGAGTTTTGAGCAAGGAGATCGAAAATGGCAGAAAAATGAGCTTGGACTCGGGTTTGAGCTGGTTAGTGATGTTTGTGGGAGGAAGAAGGAGTGTGTGGTAGCTGGAATAAGTGGAGGGGAGCCACCATGGACCCACGAGGCAGGGGGCGCGCCCAGGGGGTAGGGCGCGCCCTCCACCCTCGTGGCCAGGTGCCTGCTCCCCCTGCTATGTTCTTAGTGCCAGATATTCTAAAATATTCTAGAAAAATCATATTTAATTTTCAGGGCATTTGGAGAACTTTTATTTTCGGGGTATTTTTTATTGCATGGATAATTCAGAAACCAGACAGAATATACTATGTTTGCTTTATTTCAACTAAATAACAGAAAGTAAAAAAGAGGGTACAGAGAGTTGTGTTATCTAAATTCATCCATCTCATGCTCATCAAAAGGAATCCACTAACAAGGTTGATCAGGTCTTGTTAACAAACTCATTCTGAATAACATGGAACCAGAGAATTTTCGAATAACACTAGGTTACCTCAACGGGGATATGCACATCCCCAACAGTAAGAATATCATATTTCTTCTTGACAGTAGGAAGAGGAAATTCAAAACCTCCAAAAATAATCGATGGAATTTTTCCAATAGAGATTATACTAGGAACTTGAGGTTGTTTCCTCGGAAAGTGTACCATATGCTCATTGCCATTAACATGAAAAGTGACATTGCCTTTGGTGCAATCAATAACAGCCCTTGCAGTATTCAAAAAGGGTCTTCCAAGAATAATAGGCATACTATCGTCCTCGGGAATATCAAGAATAACAAAGTCCGTTAAAGTAGTAACGTTTGCAACCACAACAAGCACATCCTCACAAACACCGACAGGTATAGCAGTTGATTTATTAGCCATTTGCAAAGATATTTCAGTAGGTGTCAACTTATTCGAATCAAGTCTACGATATAAAGAGAGAGGCGTAACACTAACACCGGGTCCAAGATCACATAAAGAAGTTTTAACATAGTTTCTTTTAATGGAGCATGGTATAGTTGGTACTCCTGGATCTCGAAGTTTCTTAGGTATTCCACCCTTAAAAGTATAATTAGCAAGCATGGTGGAAATTTCAGCTTCCGGTATCTTTCTTTTATTAGTAACAATATCTTTCATGTACTTAGCATAAGGATTCGTTTTAAGCATATCAGTCAAATGCATACACAAAAAGATAGGTCTAATCATTTCAGCAAAGCGCTCAAAATCCTCATCATCCTTTTTCTTGGATGGTTTAGGAGGAAAAGGCTTCGGTTTCTGAACCCATGGTTCTCTTTCCTTACCGTGCTTCCTGGCAACAAAGTCTCTCCTATCATAACGTTGATTCTTGGATTGTGGGTTATCAAGATCAACAGCAGGTTCAATTTCTACATCATTATTATTGCTAGGTTCAGCATCAACATGAACATCATCGTTAACATTATCATTAGGTTCATGTTCATTACCAGATTGGGTTTCAACATCAGAAATAGAAATATCATTGGGACTCTCAGGTGTGTCAATAACAGGTTCACTAGAAGCATGCAAAGTCCTATCATTTTTCTTTCTCTTCCTTTTAGAAGGACTAGGTACATCAATATTAGTTCTCTGAGAATCTTGCTCAATTCTCTTAGGATGGCCCTCAGGATACAAGGGTTCCTGAGTCGTTTACCACCTCTAGTCATAACTCTAACAACATTATCATTTTTCTTACTATTCAATTCATTGAGCAAATCATTTTGAGCTTTAAGTACTTGTTCTACTTGAGTGGTAACCATAGAAGCATGTTTACTAATAAGTTTTAGTTC
Organism: Triticum dicoccoides; assembly: GCF_002162155.2. Taxonomy (NCBI): domain Eukaryota; kingdom Viridiplantae; phylum Streptophyta; class Magnoliopsida; order Poales; family Poaceae; genus Triticum; species Triticum dicoccoides. The sequence continues at coordinate 394,062,070 of NC_041386.1, forward strand.
ACCTTTAACATTAGCCATATAATCACTCAAGTGTTCAATCATATAAGAATTATGTTTCAATTGTCAACCAACATAAGCATTAAAATCTTCTTGCTTAACCATAAAGTTATCACACTCATCTAAGCATTGGCTAGCAAACTTAGTAGGAGGGATTTCAGCTTTATCATATCTATAGAGAGAATTTACCTTTACTACCTGTGTCGGGTTATCAAGACCATGTATTTCTTCAACATGCGGTAAATTAAGACCGTGTATTTCTTCAATAGGAGGTAAATTCTTAACATCTTCAGCTTTAATACCTTTTTCTTTCATAGATTTCTTTGCCTCTTGCATATCTTCAGGACTAAGAAATAGAACACCCCTTTTCTTCAGAGTTAGCTTAGGGGTTGGCTCGGGAAGTTTCCAATTATTTTCACTGGTCAACATATTATTCAATAAAATTTCAGCTTCATCTGGTGTTCTTTCCCTGAAAACACAACCAGCACAACTATCCAGGTGGTCTCTGGAAGCATCGGTTAGTCCATTATACAAGATATCAAGTATTTCATTTTTCTTGAGAGGATGATCACGCAAAGCATTAAGTAATTGGAGAAGCCTCCCCCAAGCCTGTTGGAGACTCTCTTCTTCAATTTGCACAAAATTATATATTTCCCTTAAAGCAGCTTGTTTTTTATGAGCAGGGAAATATTAGCAGAGAAGTAATAAATCATATCCTGGGGACTACGCACACAACCAGGATCAAGAGAATTAAACCATATCTTAGCATCACCCTTTAATGAGAATGGAAATAATTTAAGGATGTAATAGTAGCGAGTTTTCTAATCATTAGTAAACAAGGTAGCTATATCATTTAATTTAGTAAGATATGCCACAACAGTTTCAGATTCATAGCCATAGAAAGGATCAGAGGGAGAGTCTTCATAATCAGGGTCGACAGAGAATTCATAATCCTTATCAGTAATAAAGATAGCTGAAGTAGCATAAGCAGGATCATATTTCATTCTAGTATTCAGAGTTTTTTTGTTTCAACTTAGCTAATAATTTCTTAAGATCACTCATATCATTGCAAACAAGAAAATCTCTAGCAGTTTCTTCATCCATAACATAGCCCTCAGGCACAACAGGTAATTCATATCTAGGGGAGAGTCTTCATCATCACATTCATCAATATTACCCGTTTCAATAATTTCATTCTCTCTAGCCCTAGCAAGTTGTTCATCAAGAAATTTACCAAGTGGCACAATAGTATCAAGCATAGAAGTAGTTTCATCATAAGTATCATGCATAGCATAAGTGGCATCATCAATAACATGTGACATATCAGAATTAATAGCAGAAGGAGGTTTAGTTGTCGCAAGTTTACTCAAAACAGAAGGTGAATCAAGTGCAGAGCTAGATGGCAGTTCCTTACCTCCCCTCGTAGTTGAGGGATAAATCTTGGTTCTTGGATCTTTCAAGTTCTTCATAATGATAAGCAGATATAAATCCCAAGTGACTCAAAGAATAGAGCTAAGCTCCCCGCCAACGGCGCCAGAAGAAAGTCTTGATAACCCACAAGTATAGGGGATCGCAACAGTTTTTGAGGGTAGAGTATTCTCGGTGTACTAGAATAGGGGTACCCTAGTACCCCGAACTTGTGCACGGGCAATTGCAGCACCCCGCGGCAAGGCTTGCTGGGCGAACGCCAAGATCCTCCGTGGTTCCCTTGGAGCCATTCAAGAACAAAGTATTTAAGCTCAGGAGTCAAGGCCCCGGCAAGAGGAGCTTGCCGGGAAGGCCAACCAAGGCACTCCAAGGAACTTGCCGCGACGCGCCACGCGCTCCGGCAAGGCAACAAGGGCCCGGCAAGAGGAGCTTGCCGGGAAGGCCAACCAAGGCACTCCAAGGAACTTGCCGCGACGCGCCATGCGCTCCGGCAAGGCAACAAGGCCCTGGAAAGAGGAGCTTGCCGGGAAGGCCAACCAAGGCACCTCGAGGCCCGGTGAACGACAAGCTTCCGGACCCGACAAGATAACAGCAGCGGCAAGGCGCTTGCCGTGGTAGGCGGCCACTCTGTGCCCCATGCTCCAGCGCATCCACCAACGTGTCGCTCTGGGGGCCTCTCCAGGCGCACGTTGCGGGAGGCTGTGCAGCCAGCGGTGCGCAGTGGCATGCGAAGCTGACAAGATCGCCATTGTGGCGAACAGTGGCGCCCCTAACGGTCCTTTTCTGCACTATTTGGGTGACTCATACGGGCATTTAATGCCCTTGTCCCCTGCCGTCAGGGTTAGGTAGGGTGCACTGTACAAGTAACTGTACCAACCACCTCACTTTTTACATTTGTACCCTTCTCTGCGTTGCCACCTGTCGGTGACCCCTTTAGCGTATAAAAGGAGGCCCATGCGCAACGTAGAGGGGTTCGCGAGGTTCGAGTCATTCGTAAGCCAGAAAACACTTAGCTCTCGCGAGCAAGAACATAAGATAATCAAACAAGCAGCAGTAGGAGTGTTATCTCTCTGGAGAGCTCCAAAGCTGGGTAAACTGCTCGTGTGCTTCGCCTCGATCTGCTCTTCGTGCGATCTCCGCCCCCCGCCGAACCGAAAGGTGCTCGGTCCGCCGGCCCCATACGTGTTCGTGGATTCAGTTTCCCCGACATCTTTGGCGCGCCAGGTAGGGGTCGTCGAGATTGTGTGAACCTGATCCGGCGTTCACACGAGCTAGATCTTCATTCCCTTCATCAACATGCCACCGAAGAAGAAGACTTCGGCGGCAGCCGCTCCGTCCACGTCACTTCCGCCACCGTTGGAGCAAACGGGAGGTGGAATGGACGCCGGCGGAAGAATGGACGTCGACGAGGAAGCTTATGATGCTGCCAGGTCCAAGGACAAGGCTGCACAAACCTCGGCGACTGTACATGTTCCGCGCCGCTCTCAGGAGGCGGAAGACCAACAGCGTCATGGCACTTGCAGTGCCATACGCATGATAGGCCAAGACCAAGCTGGTGGATCTCGGGGCGCTCAAGACCAGCGTGCACGCCAGCGTGCTGGCACGAGCGGGGCACGGTCGCCTGGACGGGATACTGCTCCTTCTAACATAGCTAGAAGTCCGAGCACGTCCCGCTCCTCGCGCCGTCCGCCACCGCCACCCACCACTCCAGCAGAATCTTTGGCGCGAGCTCAACTGCTCCTAGATTACCCTCCGACGTCGGACAAGATCGACGAATGGAGGGCCACCATTCAGAGTCTCATCGGCTACGCCAACGGCGACTCTCCACGGCGACCGAGCGCGTCGCCGCCGCGGCAGGGTTGCCGGGCGCGAGCCGGTGGCGACGAAACGGGTGGAGGTGCAACTACCATGCAATCACCACCTCGAAGGCCAAGATCGCCGACTCGCCGGATCCACCTCGACAGCGACTCCACCGCATCGTCGGATCCACGAGCTCGTCGCGATCAGCGCCAAGTTCTTCATGATCGACAACAAGAAGACGCTCGAACTCGCATCGAGCGCCAAAGAGAAGCGTGACGTCAATCCGACAAGCGCGCTGGGCCCTCTGTTGACATGCACGCGCCAGGGGAACCAGGCAATCTGCCGTACACGGTAGGTTGCCCTGTGTTCACTCGTTAGCTGCGGCAAGTCCACTAGCCCAGCACGAAGAACTTCAAGCCAGACGTACCGGAGAAGTACGATGGCAAGATGCATCCGTCGGAGTTCCTCAGCATCTACACCATTGCGGTGCAGGCTGCCGGGGGACGGGATGACAAGATCCTTGCCAACTACTTCCTGTTGGTACTCAAGCCCAACGTCATATCCTGGCTCATGCACTTGCCAGACAACTCCATATCCTCTTGGGCTGATCTGTGCCATCAGTTTGTCGGTGCCTTCACAGGCGGACACAAGCCTCATGGCCAAGAGAGTGATCTTCATCTGCTCGCCCAGAAGGAAGGAGAGCCCCTGCGCAAGTACATTCAGAGATTCAGCAGTGTGCAGCACAACATCCCAGACGTCCACCCTGCCGCGGTGATCAGCGCGTTCCATCAGAATGTACGAAACCGCAGGATGCGGGAGGAAATGGCGATGTGCAAGATCAGAGACGTCAGTGAGTTATATGCACTGGCCGACAAGAGTGCACGTGCTGAGGAAGGGAGGAGACTCCCCGGAGAGAATGTAGGAGCGGGAGGATCTGACAGTGAAGATGCTGCCCCGGCAAGGAAAAACCGGCGGCGGAACAACAGGAGGAGGAAAGGCAAAGAGGTGCTAGTTGTTGAGCAGTCCGGCAACGGTGGTGGCGCCAAGAAAGCCAAAGCTGGTGACTCCGGCAAGGAGGTTGCCGCGGAGGTGGCAGTCGCCGACAAGGAGGACGGCACCAACAAGCAGTATTGCAAGATCCACCGCACCAAGGGCCATGATCTCCAGAGCTGCAAGAAAGTCGAGCAGCTTGTTGAGCAACAGAAAGCTGAATACGAGTGGCGCGACAAGGAGAAGGCCCAGGAAGGTGCTGGGGGATCCGGCAAGAAACGTCCCGGCTGAGGAGGACGCTGCGGCAAGGCCAAGCAGCGGGAAGGAGACAGACCTCCTCACGGCCGCGACAAGGATGAAGATGACGACGACGATGAAGACATGGATGATGAGGAGACTGATGAGCAGGAGTTCCAGAAAGCCACAGAGGTCCTGTGCATTGACGGTGGTGCTTCTCTGCATACCTCGCACCATCAGCTCAAGCAGTGGGTGCGGGAAGTTAATGCAGCAGAACCACTCGTCGAGTCACGCAAGCCTCTGAAATGGTCCAGCACGCCTATCATCTTTGATATTGAGGACCACCCTGATCGCATAACTGCGGTCGGGTGCTTGCCAATGTTGGTTTCACCAACAATCCGCAACCTCAAGGTCACTAAGATGCTAGTTGACAGCGGGGCCGGCTTGAACCTGATCTCCTCCGTGGTGCTCCAGAAACTCCAAATTCCTGACAGCGAGCTCGAAGAGACCGGTACATTTCAAGGAATCAACCCGGGAAGGAGCAAGCCGAAGGGAAAGATCACATTGCCGGTAACATTTGGCAGCGAGCTGAACTTCAGGACTGAGAGAGTCACGTTTGATGTTGCTGACTTTCCATTACCTTACAATGGAATCCTTGGCCGTCCGGCACTCGCCAAGTTCATGGCAGCCTCTCACTATGCGTACAACGTACTAAAAATGCCAGGCCCGATAAGTGTCATCTCTGTCCCTGGCGACAAGAAGGATGCTCTTATCTGTGCCGACAAGATCTACCGGGAAGCAGCAGCCGCAGCAGAACGCAAGACACTTGCCGCTGAAGCTCCCGGGGGGAAGAAGAAGACCAAGTCCGGCAAGAGCTCTGATGCCCACTCCGGCAAGCGCACCTCTTCGGAGTGCTGCGCTACCGTCGAGGACGCACCATCGAGCTCCACCGGCAAGTGTAAGAAGGCAATGACAGCTCCACCTGAGACCAAGAAGGTGTCCGCCAAGGAGGACGACACTGGTGGTACCTTCACCATCAGCGCCACTCTTGACCCCAAATAGGAAAGCACGCTCGTTGCTTTCCTGCGGGCGAATGTCGACGTGTTTGCGTGGCAACCGTCTGATATCCCCGGTGTTCCCAGGAAAGTAATTGAGCACCACCTTGCCGTCTGTCCTCATGCGTGGCCCGTCAAGCAGAAAGTCAGGAAGCAAGCAGTGGAGCGCCAAGAATTCATCGCAGAAGAAATCAAGAAGTTGGAAGCAGCAGGCCTTGTCAGTGGAGTGCTCCATCCCACATGGTTGGCCAATCCTGTTGTTGTGCGCAAGGCTAACGGGAAATGGAGGCTTTGTATTGATTTCACTAATGTTAATAAAGCTTGTCCCAAAGACCCATTTCCCTTGCTGCGCATCGACCAGATTGTTGACTCCACAGCCGGATGTGATTTGCTTTCATTTCTTGATGCATACTCAGGATACCATCAGATCTTCATGGCAGAAGAGGATGAAGAGAAAACCGCATTTATCACCCCGTGTGGCACATACTGCTTCGTACGGATGCCTATCGGTTTGAAGAATGCTGGTTCAACATTTGCAAGGGTAGTCCACCACGCTTTTGAGCCGCAGATGCACAGAAATGTGGAAGCCTACATGGATGACATAGTGGTCAAAAGCAAGAACAGGGCGACCCTAATTCAAGATTTAGACGAGACATTTGCAAATCTGCGCAAGATCAACCTCAAGCTTAACCCCGAGAAGTGTGTGTTTGGAGTCCCTTCCGGCAAGCTTCTTGGGTTCTTCGTGTCTCAGCGGGGAATTGAAGCCAATCCCGACAAGATCAAGGCCATTGAGCAGATCGAAGCAACAAAGCGCATCAAGGATGTACGAAGGCTTGCCGGTTGCCTGGCTGCTCTCAGCAGGTTTATCTCTAGATCTGCTGAGCGCGCCCTGCCATTTTTCAAAATTTTGAAAAAGGCAGGTCCAATAAAATGGACTCCGGAGGCGGAGGCTGCACTGCAGGACTTGAAGAGATACCTGTCCTCCACTCCAACACTTGTCGCACCTAAGCCGCAAGAGAAGTTGCTGCTGTATATAGCGGCAACCAATCAAGTGGTTAGTGCTGCGTTAGTGGCAGAGAGGGAGGCAGATGATGAGCCAGCAACCACGGCAGATGCATCCAGCGACAAGCAGGGGGCTTCGCCAACAAGCTCTGGTCCAGACAGAGATGGATCTGCGCAGGAGCATGATAAGATGCAGAAGAGAATGGTGCAGCGTCCAGTTTACTTTGTCAGTTCCCTTCTACAGGGGGCTAGGTCAAGGTACTCTGGTGTGCAGAAGTTGCTTTTCGGCCTCCTCATGGCCTTGAGAAAGCTGCGCCATTACTTCCAAGCACATGAGATCACAGTCGTCACTCGCTTTCCACTGAAGAGGATACTGCAAAATCCAGAAGCGACAGACAGGATTGTCGAGTGGGTGCTGGAACTGTCAAGCTTTGGCCTCAAGTTTGAGAGCACTTCAACTATCCAAAGCAGAACATTGGCAGAGCTCATAGCAGAATGGACGCCAACATCAGATGAAGAAATTCCAGAGACGAGCATCCCCGTCAAAGAGGCAAGCAAAGAATGGCTGATGTACTTTGATGGTGCCTTCTCGCTGCAAGGCACCGGTGCGGGCGTGCTGCTTGTCGCGCCCATCAGAGAGCACCTCAAGTACGTAGTCCAGATGCACTTTCCCAAGGAGCAAGCAACCAACAATACTGCAGAGTACGAAGGATTTCTTGCCGGTCTCAGAATCGCAGCAGACCTTGGGATCAAGAAGCTCATTGTCAGGGGTGACTCACAGCTTGTCGTCCGCCAAGTGAACAAGAACTACCAGAGTCCATTGATGGAAGCATATGTTGATGAAGTGAGGAAGCTAGAAGAACACTTTGACAGCTTACAGATGGAGCATATCCCAAGAGCTCAGAATGACATTGCTGATGGCCTGTCAAAGTGCGCCGCACTAAAGTTACCTGTGGAACCAGGGATCTTTGTGCTCAAGTTGACTCAACCATCCATAACACCATCAACTGGACAAAGCAAGAAGAGGAAGTTGGTTTCTGGTGACTACTTTCCGGCAGAGCTCCCCGAAGCCGCCGCCAAGAAAGTCCCCAAGATCAACACCAAGGATGCTGAGGGGCAGTCTGCTCCGGCAAGCCTTATGGTTTGTTCCATTGAAGCAGACGCTCCCGACAAGTTTTGCTCCGGCAAGCTTGCCGGGAAACATCAAGCTCCGGCAGGGCCGCAAGTCCTTGCCGTAGAAGCGGATGTTCCCGCAGCAGCAGATGTCCCTTTAGTCCTTGTTGTCGAGCCACAAGCTCCAGCATGGGCACGGCAGATTGTCCATTTCCTTCAGACAGGAGAACTTCCCGAAGAGCAAGAAGAAGCGGAAAAAGTAGCCCGGCGGTCAAGTATGTACCAGTTTGTCGATAGCATACTGTACATAAAAAGACTCAACGGTGTGAAATTGAAGTGTATTTGCCGGGAAGATGGACAAAAGCTGTTGGCAGAGATACATGGAGGCATATGTGGCCACCACATTGGCGCAAGAGCACTTGCCGGCAAAGCTTTCCGGCAAGGTTTCTTTTGGCTGACAGCCCTCTAGGATGCAACTGCACAAGTAACCAAGTGTGAAGCGTGCCAGTTCCACTCCAAACAGATACACCAGCCAGCTCAGGCTCTCCAGACGATCCCTTTATCCTGGCCATTTTCGGTCTGGGAGCTTGATATCCTCGGCCCTTTCCCCCGAGCTGTCGGGGGCTTTGAGTACTTGTACGTCGCAATCGACAAGTTCACAAAGTGGCCGGAAGTGCAGCCAGTGAGGAAGGTGACAGCACAGTCAGCAGTCAAGTTCTTCAGGTCAATTGTTTGCCGTTTCGGGATCCCTAGCAGGATCATCACCGACAACGACACGCAATTCACGAGCCGCACCTTCATGCAGTACGTCCAAGACCTTGGCGCCAAGGTCTGCTTCGCTTCTGTTGCTCATCCGAGAAGCAACGGTCAAGCAGAGAGGGCAAATGCTGAAGTGCTGCGCGGGCACAAGACCATAACTTTTGACAGGCTGCACAAGTGTGGAAGAAACTGGATCGAGGAGCTGCCGGTGGTTCTTTGGTCGATCAGAACGACGCCAAATCGAGCGACTGGCCAGACGCCTTTCGCTCTAGTCTTTGGAGCAGAGGCAGTTCTCCCCATGGAACTCATATATGGATCGCCTCGAGTGCTCGCTTATGATGAGCTTGAGCAAGAACAACTGCGACAAGACGACGCGCTGCTCCTTGAGGAAGATCGTCTTCAGGCTGCTGTACGAGCTGCTCGATACCAGCAAGCTTTGCGCCGCTACCATAGCCGCAAAGTTAAGGACAGAAGCTTCGAGGAAGGCGACCCTATTCTTCGGCGCGTTCAGTCCGCCAAGAATTCCAACAAGTTGACGCCAAAGTGGGAAGGCCCTTATCGGGTGAAACGAGTCACTAGGCCCGGCGCTGTCCGCCTTGAGATCGAAGATGGCATTCCGGTGAGCAACTCCTTGAACATAGAACATCTTCGTAAGTTTTTCCCATAAGGCGCGGTTGCCGGAACCCGTTCCGGCAACCACCTTTTGTACAAGTCTTGCCGCTGTTGCATGTAATCCTTTGTACAAAGCCGGGCGCAGATCCCGTGCATAAATAAAACCCCATGTGCTCCGCACAACTTGTCCATTTCATGCATTAATTTCTTTCTTGCATGCGTTATCTGACACTTTGTGTAGCACCTACGTCCGGTAAGCAATAACGAGCCGAAGGGCTCCATATCATTATTTTCTCTTCTTTCTTCTTTTCAACAAAGGAAAAGAAGGTTCCATCGCACAAAAGTTTGCCGGGGGGAAGGAGAAGATTGTGGTATGGACCAGGCGTCGTTCAAGCAAAGTTTTGCCTTGCCGGGAAGCAAACGACAGAAAAGCTAAGTTGCCAAAGTTTGACCAATCAGTTTTTAAATTTTTGAGTTATCTTCCTCGAACGACCCTGCTTTGTATGGAAAACCTGTGCGCGGAGGAACCAACTCGTGGCTAGATGCACCCTTACTTTGTTTCGAGTCTGCTCAACAACTTAAGCGTGTTGCATCTAGTCGCGACAAGGTTTCTTGTCGGAAGCAGCGCCGCCAGCAGGCTGCTGACGTTCCGCACTCAGCGCTCGCGGCTCGGGTGCCTGCGCCGACAAGTTCCCTAGAAGCGTAGGGTAAAAACATACAAAGGAAGAAATCTAGTAGAGGAAATAACATAGCAATTAATAACAGAAATAAAGTTATATTACAAGATAACTTGTCGCAGCTCTAACAGACTGTTTTCATAACATGATTAGCAGCGACAAGGGAAAAGAAGAAATGGGCGGCCTAATCTACGTGATCGCCCTCAACCCTCCTGATCTCGCTCACCTTGTCCACAATGGGTGCGACAAGGGCCTTGAGTGCGTCCCGATCGGCGTCTGGCGGCAAGGACTTGAGGACGTTGGTGAAGCTGAGGCCTGGATTGTGGAAGGCCACCTTCATCAGCACCTTCTAGAGAACCCCGACGCAGATTTTGCACGACTCGTCGGCCAGCTGCTTTGGGATGATCTCCCGGAGCCGCTGGAGTGCCGTCGCCACACCCTTGAAGAACAGGCTGAGCTTGGCACTGGGTTGGAGATTCTCGTCGGAGGGATACCCAAAGTCCTCCATCCCCAGCTGCGCCAGCTCCTCATCGATGACTGCGGCAATATTCACCAGACCCTCGGTCCAGTGCTCCACAGTATCTCTGAACGAGTTCTGGGTAACTGCGATGCTCTCCAGCAGTGCCTTGTCAGCCTTGATCTTCTCCAACAAGGTCTTCTCCCGCTCCTTGGCGGCCCCCAGCGTCTGCGTTAGCGTGACCAGCTTCAACTCCAGGTCTGCATTGGAATCCTTGGCGGCGCTGAGCTCCTTGCCCCTCTCAGCGAGAAGACCTTGCAGCTCACCGTGGGCGGCAACATCCTTCTCACGCTCACGCTTGAGCGCGGCAAGCTCCTCGCCGCTCTTCCCAATGTTGGCCTCCAGCTGCGCCACCTTCTCCTCCAGCTCTTTCTTGGCGGCCTCCGCGATTGCGGCAGTGTCCTTTGCTTCCTTGAGCGCCCCGCCAAGTGCTTGCTCGCGCTCGGCAAGCTCCTCCTCGTAGCTGTCGAGGTTGGCCTTCCGCTGCACCAATTCGCCTTCTCGCGCGGATTGCTTCTCGGTGGCCAGCCTTTGTTCCTCCTCAGCTTCGGCCTTCTCGAGAAGGAAGGCCGTGCGCTCCTCGGCAAGTCGCTCCCGCTCCTGTGCCAGGCACCAGAGAGCTTCTTGATTGTGGCCCCGGAGCTCCTCCGCGTGCTTCTCCATATCAACTCCCGTCTTCGCGACAAGCGCTTCTCGGGAAGCCAGCTTGGCTTGCCATGCGCGGTAGAGTGACAGCAGCTTCCACAGCAGCTGCTCCTCCTCAGGCTCGCCACTGCTGCTGCTGGGCGCGTCGACCCACAACAGTCCAGCGGAGGCGAGCACCTCCCCATCAAAAGTTTCCCCCTCGACCGGCGCCCTGGAGCTCGACGCCCAGGGTAGCTTGATGAAGATATCGTCGCCGGCCTTCAAGTAGGCGCCGGGCCCCGCAGCAGCGGCAGAGGGATCGGCGGTCGGCGCAGCGCCTGGCGCTCCTGCGGCCTCAGGGTCGTCAGTGCGATCGCCCGACCCCTCGCCGGCTTCTGCGGCGACGGCCTTGGCGGCCTCTTCGCCGGCGGTCTCATCAGCACCGGCCCATTCCTCGTCGGCGCCCTCTGTCTCCATTGGCTCAGCAGCAGATGGGTCTGAAGAACGAAGAAGGGAGAAAAATCAATCAAAAATACAATCAGAAGAAGAAGAACCTAAGGGAAAGGTTTTGGACAAGTGAATTACCTATGCCAAGATCTGCAGTTGCGGTCTCGGCCGCCGCAGGATCAACGGTGCTGCCCCTTGCCGGAGAGCGCTCCCTTACCGGGAACTCCTCCCTTGGCGGCGTAGTCGAAGCAGATGGAACTTCGGGACCAGCTTCCGGGCGCTCCTAATATGGCTGCTCTGCTCCTACACAAATCAACAAGCAAGATATCAACAAAGGAAAAAGCACTCATGCGCGCCTGACAGCGGAAAGCTAACTATGAACTTACGCTGGGGGCTGCTTTGAGGAGTGGTTGTCGGGTCCGTCAAGGTGGTCTCGGACCCACCCCCTGCTGACACGGTGGGGTCATCTTCGATGACAATCACCGCGGCCTTGGCCCTCTTCGCCGCTCTCGGGGCCAGCGTCCTGAAAAGAAAGGAGTCCAGATTGAAGCAAGTCAGATACAAGATAAAAACAGCAAGATTGAAGAACTACAAGAGCACCAAAGAAACTTACTCTTCTTCCTCCTCGTCGGAGCTGAGCGCGGAAAGATCGAAGTCCGGCTCCCCTCCGGTGCGGCGAGGCGGAGGAGTAGGATCCCTTGCCCGCTTGGCGGGGGCGGTGGTGGTGGCCCGGGAAGATCCCGCTCCAGTTGCTGCTGCTGCGTGAGGCGCTCCCACGGCAACATTGCTTGCCGCGGTAGAGCGTGTCGCACGACTCGGCGGCTATTGACCCGGCTGCCGCCCCGCTACATCCGTGCCCCTGCGAAGACGCCTTCTTGGCGGGGCCGGGGGCTCCGCCTGCGGCAAGCTTTCTGAAGGCTCGGGCTCTTCCTCGCCGGCCTCGCTCGGCTCAGCTTCAGAGCCGGCAGGCTCTTCCTCACCAATGAACTCCGCGCGCTCGGCGAGGTTTGCCGCCTCTGCCGCCTCCGCCTCCTCCACAGTGAACCCGAACGCGCCCGCGGCAGCTACGGCCGCAACCTCTTCCGCCCTAGTGGCGATGCGCTGCAGCTCCTCGTCGATGGTGTCACAGGTGAGGCTCTTCTGCTCGTCAGCGCGGACCGGCACTTCTTCCAAGTTGTCGAAGAACGCTTGCACGACGTCATCCGCAGGATCTTGCCAAGTTGGAACGATTCCGTGTGAATCGCACAACGGCATCATGGCGCGAATTCGGTAAAGCGAGGAATTATTGCACAATGGAACGACGCCCCTCGGCAGCGTGAATGGGTGCTGGGGATCGCGTTTGAACAACTCCAGGAGCATTGCATCCAGCTCCATGACGGTGAAGTTGTAGTTGAGGCCCGGCCGCAGCCTCATGATGTTCGCCGAGTTCTTGAATTCCCAGGCGGGCCTCCCACTCTCCTGCAGGGGGGCGATGCGGCGGCGGAGGAAATCTGCGCCTACAGCGCCTACAGTGAGCCCGGCAAGCCTGAGGCGAAGGATCCTAGTAATGGCGATCTTCAGCCTCTCGTCTTCCGGGGCCACGTTGCTCCAGTCATTGCCGCGCACTATTGGAGCTTGGCTCACGGCGGTGAAGGGCTGCGGATTCTCCTCGATGATCCAGCACCACTCCGCTCTCCACTCCTCCCACTTGCTGCGGAGCTCACCCTCCAAGTACGCCTCCTTCTAGCCGACTCTCGAGATCCAGGCGATCCCTCCGGCAAGCGGCTCTCCTCTCTCTACCCGAGGTATGAAGAAGTGGCGGAAAAGGGCAACATTGGGGTGGACTCCGACAAAGTTTTCGCACAAATGTGCGAAAACTGCCATGGTCAGAACGGCGTTGGGGGTGAAATCAAGGAGGCGGAGGCCGTAGGTGTTCATGATATCGCAGAAGAACTCCGAGAAGGGCGGGCAGAGCCCGCAATAGAAGAACAGCGCGAAGAATGGGTACCCGTTTGGAGCCAGTTCCAAAGCAGCGGCAGGGAGTACCCTCGTGCGCGGGTGCGCACGCGTCTCCGTCGCCCAAAAGAGGTAGAAGTACTCCCTCAGCTCCTTCGCGCCGAGCTGGGGGGAGAAGATCGCCCGCTCCTTCTGCAGCACCGCGAGCCGCTGTGCCTCGGCCGACTTCATGCCCTTTCCCTTGTCGGCTTTCGGAGCCATGGCGGAGGTGGTGGGGGAGGTCGATGGCGTTGGTGATGCTGGTGGCAATGGGGGGCGGAGCGCTGCTCTCTCGGCTTCGAGAAGAAGGGGGGGGGAGCGGCGGAGGTTCGTGAAGATGGAGTAGTAGCAACCAGCGAGGGGGAACGAACTGCCCCTGTTTCCTCTGCTTATAAAGAGGGACGGGGCGGACGTTTCGCCCTTCCGAATAAAGAACCACCCACGATCTCTCCCACGACGCCGCATTCGACGCGTGCCGTTAGGGGAGAGCGCGGTGGATACGGAGCGAGATCCGGCGTGGCCCAGTCCGCGTGTGCCCGTGCCCTGTCTTGGGCCTGGCCCAACAGCGCTCGGCACCGTGTCTGGCCCAGGCCCGGGGGATCCTGTCGGTGTACTAGAATAGGGGTACCCTAGTACCCTGAACTTGTGCACGGGCAGTTGTAGCACCCCACGGCAAGGCTTGCTGGGCGAACGCCAAGATCCTCCATGGTTCCCTTGGAGCCATTCAAGAACAAAGTATTTAAGCTCAGGAGACAAGGCCCCGGCAAGAGGAGCTTGCCGGGAAGGCCAACCAAGGCACTCCAAGGAACTTGCCGCGACGCGCCACGCGCTCCGGCAAGGCAACAAGGGCCCGGCAAGAGGAGCTTGCCGGGAAGGCCAACCAAGGCACTCCAAGGAACTTGCCGCGACGCGCCACGCGCTCCGGCAAGGCAACAAGGCCCCGGCAAGAGGAGCTTGCCGGGAAGGCCAACCAAGGCACCTCGAGGCCCGGTGGACGACAAGCTTCCGGACCCGACAAGATAACAGCAGCGGCAAGGTGCTTGCCGCGGCAGGCGGCCACTCTGTGCCCCACGCTCCAGCGCATCCACCAACGTGTCGCTCTGGGGGCCTCTCCAGGCGCACGTGGCGAGAGGCTGTGCAGCCAGCGGTGTGCAGTGGCATGCGAAGCTGACAAGATCGCCATCATGGCGAATGGTGGCGCCCCTAACGGTCCTTTTCTGCACTGTTTGGGTGACTCAGACGGGCATTTAATGCCCTTGTCCCCTGCCGTCAGGGTTAGGTAGGGTGCACTGTACAAGTAACTGTACCAACCACCTCACTTTTTACATTTGTACCCTTCTCTGCGTTGCCACCTGTCAGTGACCCCTTTAGCGTATAAAAGGAGGCCCATGCGCAACGTAGAGGGGGTTCGCGAGGTTAGAGTCATTCGTAAGCCAGAAAACACTTAGCTCTCGCGAGCAAGAACATAAGATAATCAAACAAGCAGCAGTAGGAGTGTTATCTCTCCGGAGAGCTCCGAAGCTGGGTAAACTACTCGTATGCTTTGCCTCGATCTGCTCTTCATGCGATCTCCGCCCCCCGCCGAACCGAAAGGGGCTCGGTCCGCCGGCCCCATAGGTGTTCGTGGATTCAGTTTCCCCGACAAGTATTCAACCCAAATTTATTGATTCGACACAAGGGGAGAAAAAGAATATTCTCAAGTATTAGCAGCTGAGTTGTCAATTCAACCACACCTGGAAACTTAATATCTCCAGCAAGTGTTTAGTAGAAAAGTAATATGATAGTAGTGGTAACGGTAGCAAAAGGTAATGGTAGCAAAAGTAATATTTTTGGTGTTTTGTAGTGATGATAACAATAGCAACGGAAAAGTAAATAAGCGAAGAACAATATATGGAAAGCTCATAGGCAATGGATCAGTGATAGAGAATTATGCCAGATGCGATCGATCATGTAACAGTCATAACCTAGGGTGACACAGAACTAGATCCAGTTCATCAATGTAATGTAGGCGTGTATTCTGAATATAGTCATACGTGCTTATGGAAAAGAACTTGCATGACATCTTTTGTCCTACCCTCCCGTGGCAGCGGGGTCCTATTGGAAACTAAGGGATATTAAGGCCTCCTTTTAATAGAGTACCAGGCCAAAGCATTAACACATAGTGAATACATGAACTCCTCAAACTACGGTCATCACCGGGAGTGGTCCTGATTATTGTCACTTCGGGGTTGCCGGATCACAACACATAGTAGGTGACTATAAACTTGCAAGATAGGATCAAGAACTCTAATATATATGATGAAAACATAATAGGTTCAAATCTAAAATCATGGCACTCGGGCCCTAGTGACAAGCATTAAGCATAGCAAAGTCATAGCAACATCAATCTCAGAACAAAGTGGATACTAGGGATCAAACCCTAACAAAACTAACTCAATTACATGATAAATCTCATCCAACCCATCACCGTCCAGCAAGCCTACGATGGAATTACTCACGCACGACGGTGAGCATCATGAAATTGGTGATGGAGGATGGTTGATGATGATGATGGCGACGTATTCCCCTCTCCGGAGCCCCGAACGGACTCCAGATCAACCCTCCCGAGAGAGTTTAGGGCTTGGCAGCGGCTCCGTATCGTAAAACGCGATGAATCCTGCTCCCTGTTTTTTTTCTCCCCGAAAGTGAATATATGGAGTCAGGGTTGAGGTCGATGGAGTGTCAGGGGGCCCATGAGGCAGGGGGCGCGCCCAGGGGGTTGGCCGCGCCTCCACCCTCGTGGACAGGTGGAGGCCCTCCCTAATGTGGTTCTTCCTTCCAGTATTTTTTATATATTCCAAAATAATTCTCCGTTGATTTTTAGGTCATTCCGAGAACTTTTATTTCTGCACAAAAATAACACCATGGAAATTCCGCTGAAAACAGCGTCAGTCTGGGTTAGTTCCATTCAAATCATGCAAGTTAGTGTCCAAAAAAGGACAAAAGTGTTTGTAAAAGTAGATACACAGACACGTATCACTGTCCTAGCAGTCTTGGCCTCATTGCACTGGAATGGAAACCTTTGGCTGAGTCCTCGGGACCTCGCACCTGCGCTTGCCTCCTTAGCACCAAAGAGGAAACCTGCCGCTCTGCGCCCACTGGCGCCCGCCTCGAATTGGTGCTCATGGCTTGCAGCACCCAAACCTCATGAGGTGGGCGCTTGCATAGGAATTTGTGCTCCTCAGGAGGCCACCTTGGGAGGCCGGTCCTTCCGGAGGTCTTGGTGTTGTCCGCCTCGCGAGGCTTGGCCCCTCGCGAGGGACTTTTCTTGCTGAAGATGGAGATGGGCCGTACTAGGCCATTGACAGGGCCACACCGTGGGCCGCAGGTAGGCAAGTCTAGGTACCCGGGTTCCCAGAACACCGACAGTAGCCCATGGGCCCAAGGCGCGCTCGGACTTGGCTTTGAGGCGAAGCCAAATGGCAAGGGCGAAGCGCCGCGGGGCTCAATAGCCTGCAGACCGAGTCGACGCGTGGAGCTTGATGGGGCGTGGGCGTCTCCACATCCCCACACTTCCTATGCAACCGTCCTACTTGACAACTGCATGTTGCATGTAGAAAAACCATCATTACTCGAAATCATGGGAAGCCGGCGGTTGGCCTCCCTCCGGCTATAAATGATAGCAGGGGCGGAGCCCCCAGCCCATCTTCGTCTTCTTGCCGCGCCATCTTGCCAGAGAATCCATGGCGCCAGTGAGAAGGTTTTCCACTGCAGAGAAGGGAAGAACCCCTCAGGTGGAGCCTGAGTTGCTCCCACCGAAGAAGAGGCCTGATTGCTCCCGGGGAGAAGCATGAAGCAATGGAGGTCCTAGACTACTCCGGGTGCCCGACCACCCAAAGCCACCTTCCTTGCCGCCTCGGGTGCCTAACCTCCACCTGGGCGATGCCCCTGCCTGCCCCAAGTGCGCGGTCATGCGGGGCCCGGGTGCCCGGTCACCATCTGGGCGCTATCCCTGCCCACCCCGGGTGCCCGGCCTTCGCCTAGGAGATGCCAGCAGCCCCCCGGTTGCCCATGCCACTACCCCCGGGTGCCCGACCTCTACTGTGCCAAGGGATTGTCCCTCTGACCAGTTCTTGGCGGGTCGCAGGCGCAAACCTCAAGCCGCCACATCAAGCAGCTTTTCCGGCAGGTGGGGGCCGCCCAGCCATGGTAGGACGCTCCTCTAGGCCGGGCGACGCTTGAGACCGACATCACCTTTGACTCCAGGGGTCACCCAAGAGTACAGTCAGCACCGGTGTGCTCCCCATGATGTGCATGCCCACCATTAGCAGTGTTGTGGTCACCAAGACCCTCATCGATGGCAGCGCTGGCCTTAACGTCCTCTCCGTGGAATCCTTCTACTTGCTCCAAGTGCCCTATGACCGGCTCACCCCCACCTATCCCTTCTCAGGGGTGGTCGACGACTCCATCATTCCCTTGGGGCAGATCCGCCTCCCCGTCACCTTCGGCACATGCTACAACTACCGCACCGAGCTCATCGACTTCGATGTCGCCCGCATCGACCTCCCGTACTATGCCATCCTCGGGTATTCGGCCCTTGCCAAGTTCATGGCGGCGACGCACCCCGGCTACAACGTCATCAAGATGCCCAGGAGCAGCGGCATCCTCATAGTGGTGGGAGGCACCAAGGATGCACTCCTGGCCCTCAAAATCGCTTTCAAGGCCGTGGCGGCCGCACGACCAGGCGTTAAAGACAATCCAGAGATCCCGAGAGCCGCGCCCGCGAAGAGGAAGCAATTGTTCTCCCAGGATCAGGCCGAGACGAAGCAAGTGCCATCCGACGACTGGGCTCATGCCCCACCTTCTCCATGGGCACCAGCCTCCCCCCAAATGAGGAAGAGACATTGGTCGGTTTCCTCCGTGCGAACAAGGATGTATTTGCATGGGAGGCGACAGACTTGGTCGGTGTCCCACAAGATGTGATCAAACACCACTTGATGGTGTGCCCCAGCACGCGCCCGGTGAAGCAAAAGGCGCGGCGGAAAGCCCCAAAGAAGCAACCGTTCATCGTCCAGGAGGTCCGCAAGCTGCAAGAAGCCGGCGTGATTTAGGAAGTATGGAACCCGGATTGGTTGTCCAACCCGGTCATCATCCCCAAAAAGGGCGAGGAGGAGTGCATGTGTGTCGACTTCACGAGCCTCAACAAGGTGTGCCCTCAGGACCCGTTCCCTCTTCCACGCATTAATGAGATCGTCGACTCCACTACCAAGTGTGACCTGCTGCGCTTCTTGGATGACTTCTCGGGCAACCACCAGATCAAGATGGCAGTGTAGGACGTCGAGAAGAAAACCTTCCTCTCCCCGTGCGGGGTGTACTGCTACACCTTTATGCCCTTTGGGCTACAGAATGCTGACACGACCTTCTAGCGATTGATGCACATCGCCCTAGGTTAGTAGCTCATGAGGAATGCCGAGGAGTACATCGTCGACACGTTCCCTCTCGGAACCACGAGCCTTCTTGAGGGAAGCTCCAGTTTTCCAAGAAGCTTAGACGAAAGCCTGTCCCAATTCGGCCAAAAAAATTACCGCAACATGTTGGTGCAATGTCATGACACCATGCCAAGTTTCATGATTTTCAGGCATGTTTTGGATTTACAGGAATTAAAAAACCAAGTTTCTCAACATTTCCGGCCGAGCAATGACGCTCAGATGTTTGAATTTCATTCCCATTTCTAGCATGGGGCCTATAAATTCACCTAAGGACATACATGTGATTTTTCAACCAACTTTGGTGCACTGGAGCATGTGCTTGTAGTTCAAATTTGAATTATGCACATTAAATGCGCATAAACCCAATTAATGTATAAAAAAGGCCAAACGAACCCTTAATAATTCCAAAATTTAGCATGATACTTCAATTTGGTCTAATCTGCCTGCGTAAAAAGAATTAAGGCGGGAGAAGGCAGTGTACGTATATCATTTCGTACATGGAGGTGACACGTTCCCTCTCAGAACCACGAGCATTCTTGAGGGAAGCTCCGTTTTGCAAGAAACTTACACCAAAGCCTGTCCCAATTCGGCCTAAAAAATTACCGCAACATCTTGGTGCCATGTCATGACACCATGCCAAGTTCCATGATTTCCAGGCATGTTTTGGATTTACAAGAATTAAAAAACCAAGTTTCTCAATCTTTCCGACCGAGCCACGACGCCCAGATGTTTGAATTTCATTCCCATTTCTTGCATGACACCTATAAATACACCCAGGGACACACATGTGATTTTTCAACAAACTTTGGTGCACTGGAGCATGTGCTTGTAGTTCAAATTTGAATTATGCATATTAAATGCGCAGAAACTCAATTAATGTATAAAAAAGGCCAAACGAAACCGGCATAATTCCAAAATTTAGCACGATACTTCTATTTGGTCTAATCTGCCTGTGTAAAAAAATTAAGGCGGGAGAAGGCAGTGTACGTATCTCGTTTCGCACACGGAGGTGACACGATCCCTCTCGGAACCACAAGCCTTCTTGAGGGAAGCTCCGGTTTCCAAGAAGCTTACACCAAAGCTTGTCCCAATTCGGCCAAAAAATTTACCGCAGCATGTTGGTGCCATGTCATGACACCATGCCAAGTTTCATGATTTTTAGGAGTGTTTTGGATTTACAAGAATTTAAAAACCAAGTTTCTCAATCTTCCTGGCCGAGCCACAACGCCCAGATGTTTGAATTTCATTCCCACTTCTTGTATGGGACCTATAAATTCACCCAAAGACACACATGTGATTTTTCAACAAACTTTGGTGCATTGGAACATGTGCTTGTAGTTCAAATTTGAATTATGCACATTAAATGCCCAGAAACTCAATTAATGCATAAAAATGCCAAGCGAACCCGGAATAATTCCAAATTTAAACATGACACTCATGTAGTAGTTGCATGTTCACTGTACATAAATGTTCTAGCAATTCAAACACCATCCTTTCCCTCCGTAACACCATTTTGTTTTTCAAAACATAATGAAAAAAATTAGGTATACCACAAACAATTTACTAGAAAGAATCATGTGCGATGCGATATAAATATCTTGGCGCACCGTCTTGTCTGGCTTACATAAGAAGCTTCGTCGTCTACAGTCCACTGCCCCCGCTTCAACCACACTTGGGCGCCAGTTTCTCGCGGCATCGAGCGAAATTTTTTGGCCACCATGGAAATATCTATCTCCCCGCCCCCTCCCTCCTACCAAAAGCCACATTTCCATTGTTCCTCCTTTATTTACAAGTTCAAACCTTCACTCCTGCTTACTGGCAGCTCAGCCTCCTCGCCAGCGACCCTTCTTCTTGTAGCGCCACGTCCTCGCCGGCTACCCTTATTCTTGTAGCGGCGCCTCCTCACCGGCGACCCTTCTTCTTAATGCGCGACCTCCTCGCTGTCGACCCTTCTTCTTGCTGCGCAGCCTCCTCACCGCCAACCCTTCTTCTTGCTGCGCGGCCTCGTCGATATGGTCAGGTAATCCACACCCCACCCACACCATCCTCCTCCTTTCCCATCCCATGTGCCCCGACCGACGGCGCGACACCTTCCACTAAAATCACTGCCCCTCCTCCAATTAAGCGCCGCTCACAGCCATTTTGCACGTAGTATAACATGGATCTCACTAACATGCGGTCGCACGTGTGCACGAGGTCGCTATGGCTGCAATGCGTGTCGACCACAAGATCTTGGAGGAGCACCTCGTCTTTGAGGCCACCGTCGACACCGCCACAAGGTTGTCTACTTTAAAATACAGTTCATGTTGTTTTCTCGAGGCCACTGCCAGTGCCTTCTAGTGATTTGTCCTCTGTAATGTTAATATGCAATATGATGTTCAGTTAACAGTTTGGTCCTCTGAAATAAAATGTTCCGTTAACACTTTGGTCCAACAATTGCTACATTTCGTAGTACTGTTCTCAAGCATTCTATGTTTTGTTAACTGTCTTATCTTCTAGTACATTTTTCTATATTGCAATGTAGTGCTTAGTTAACTATTTTGGTTCATTTGGTCTGCTATCCATTTAACTGTTTGGTTTAGTTCTGCAATTTGATTTTCGTTTGCTGTGGGTACAATTTTGTATTGTTATGCATGTGACACCCATCGAATTTGGCTGTACTCAATACATATTATATTAATAGTACAACAACTCTCACTTAACTTGATCAAGATCTTCCTGATGTGTGTTGTAGGGAAACAATGGTAGACACTGCGGTTTACCATCGAGGTTTGTTCAAGCAGGGCCCTTTGGCTAATAGCACATTATTGTGTAGTTGCAGGAATCATTCTAATATTTAGGTTTCTTACAATTTGGTCTTGCACATGTAGGTCCTGCTGTCAGAGGCTTAGACCCACTGTTTGACCAATTTTGCATATGGGGAAATGAGATGTCCATGAATATCAGTCATGTCAAGAAACTCAGAAAGATTGTTAGGATGAAGAAACTTGCGATGAATAACAGCAAGATCTTTGTTTGCACAATGAAGAAGACATCAGTCAACTATAGGATGGTACCAACTCTTGTACCCTGTTTTTACCCCTTGCGCCATTTCAAAATTTACAACAGCAATTTATGCATAGCTTTGTTTTCAGTACTTTTCAAAGAAGTTCACCGATGATTACCTCTCAAACCACCTGCATGGTCAAGAGGCGAGGAAGGTATTCATTCAACACCCACGGTACAATATTGAAGTCTTCCTGAAGAGGGTGAAGGTTGGGCGGGCAATTATCCATAGCTACTGGCCTAATGTTGCAAGGACATTCTACATCACTGAAGGCTCAATATTTGCTTTCCGCTTCTGCAGTTTACCAGATGAGATTCATCCATCTCTTAACCGTGTATGATGCTACTTTCCAAAGGTTTTTGATGTTGCATGTGAAACTTGGTGCTGTTGTGTAATGGCGTAACGGAATGCCGAAGCTATCTGATGTAATTTGTTTATGAAATCATGGTTGCTTTTATACGGATATGAAATATTTGGCGTGATTTATAAGAAATATCAGTTTGATTAGTACATGGGTTATCAATAATAGGCTAATTACCCTGCTTATTGGGGTTTTCTCTTACAGACGGTTACTCAGAAAACATCATGGGCGATGAACTCAAACAATCTGCATGGTTTCTAGAAAGTAGGCATGTTCGATCAACTAACAATCACACATGGCTTTCGGCAGCGAACTGTTTGCGTTATGCCACCTTGCACAAACGTTTCCACACAAAGAACTGTGTGTGATATACATACCTACGGAAATGTTTTTCTAGGATTCACCGTGTGGGATGTACATACCTACGGAAATGATTTTCTGGGATTCACAGATGTACATACGTACGGAAATGATTTTCTGGGATTCACCATGTGGGATGTACATACCTACGGAAATGTTTTTCTTGGATTACCGTGTGGGATGTTGTAACATCCCAAATTTTCAATTTGGAATGTTATACATAGATCATTCTTGCATATCATATTTTATTGCATTTCGTCTCACGATCCTCGGAATCCTAAGCAACTCAAGGACCCTCGGAGAGAGTTGGGAATTTCCCAGATTTCATATTTGATTTATATCAAATATTGAAACAAAGATTTTGGTTTTAATTATTTTTCTCTCCGAAAATATTTCATATCAATATATGAGAGGAGATAATATGACTTCTCCAAAATAAATGGAATATTGGAGGAAAAATATTAAAATCAAATTTTGCTTTTATTTGGATTTTATTTGAAATTTTGGTTCCATTAGAAAAATTACACGTTTTCAAAATTGCATTTTAGGGCCAAGAAAATGTCCATCTCGTTCTAAATATTTTATTTAGACGGAGAAAAATTGTTTTGGCATTTTTAATATTTTGTTTTATTTTCTAGGATTTTCTGAGTTTCAGCGGAGTTGTTTGTATAAAAAAAATGCGCCTAGGCCTAGCTGGGCCGAAGCCCAGCGCCGGCCCATCTCGCCCCCACGTCGCCATCTCCTAGCGGGACTGCGCCGCCGCCGCCGCCGACAGGGAGTCCGGCTCGGACTCCCGTTCCCGCGTCGTGCCCCCTCCCCCAAGTCACCTCCGCCCCACCCCCGTTAAAGCCGCACCCCCCGCCGCGAGCCGCCGCCCCCGCCGCCGAAGACACCGCG
>NC_041386.1:394086035-394103511 GCF_002162155.2 Triticum dicoccoides
TGCCGCGAGCCGCCGCCGCCTGTTGCCCGCGCCGCCGCCGCCCCGCGTAGCGCCGCCCCTCGCCGGAGCCCCGCCTTGCCGAACCTCGCCGGAGGTTAGCGCTGTTCGGTTTTTTTAGAAAACCGGACCAGTTTCGTTAGAAAACCCTAGTCGTTTTTTTGGTTTGCCGGTTTTCTTTTCGGTTTTTCTTTTTAGCGGACGTTCGTCCGGACGTTCGTTTTAACGAATGGTTTTCGCCCGTTAGTTACAGTTAACGGACGCTCATTCGTTAGCCTGTTCGCCAGTTTTGTTTTCACCGGATTATTCCGCGATTATTTTTTATCGCGATTTCTGATCCTATTTTCATTTTAGTTTTTCCTTTCGCCCGTTAGTCGGGATCAGGCGATTCAAGCGCCTAGATCTTCGTCTCGAGACCCTCTTTTCGTTTAACCAACTTGCACAAGCTTTTGCTACTGTAAAATTTGACCTAGGTCCAGATTAGTAAACGGATCTTGTTTCTTTCGCCGTTTGAGTTCCGTTGCTCCGTTTGATTTGATTGTTTTTGCAAACCGGAGTTCTTAAGTTGAACTTTCTGGTTAGATCTTCTTATTTGAGATTTACCCATGTTTCTTAGCTTGATTGCTTATGTATGCTATTGTTTGCTTATGATAGAATTCCCGTAGTGTGAAGAGTGTTATTTGGAGTCTCTAGGTTACGCGGATCGTCAGCAAGACAAGTAACACTTTGACCATATCCCTTTATCACCCAGTTTTTATGCATTAGTTCCAATCCTCAAACATTAAATGGTTAGGATGTCATTAACATGTTGGTTGGGAAGTAGTTGATGAGGTAGAACCTATTGCCCTATTACATTCAAACCCTTGGGAGTTACTTCTACGTGTTGCTTATATTGCTATGTTATGCTGGTAGACGTGGTTTGGGTGAGTGAAATCCATGACAGATGTGAGATTGTTAATTAATGGTTCAACTTAAGGTGGCAACTTAAATACACATCTGGGTGGATTGAGGCACCTGGAGTACCCAGTGTTGCCTATATTTTTTGGTAATCCCGGAGTACCCGTGTGATCTTCCTATGGACCGCCACCCAGGCTCAAAGGGAACTGAGATTTTTCATGCTTGAAACTTCCGTGTGCAGCCACAAGCTATTATGGGCTCTACCATAGTTGAGTAAGTTACGTGAAGCTCTTGAAGAGGTGGATCAGCAAGTAGTGGGTTTGTAGGTTTGGTATGGTATGCCCGGAGTAAAGAGTTAATGTTTATGAAAGACTGTGTCTCGGTCATCCGTTTCTCAAACACCCTGTAGTGCGAGAAAACCAACGAAGGAGATCGAGTATTGTGGGGAAAAGTGCGCAAACCTCTACAGAGTGTACAAACTAATCATGGTTAGCCGTGTCCCCGGTTATGGACAATATTGAGTATCTAGTACTTGGATTATCACATGTATCTCATCACTCTAAACTAATATTGTTGGGTTGTTAATTGCCTTAATTGGGATTGAGTTGGAGGAACCTTCTCAATGATGTTTCAACTACCATGATAGTTAAAATAAAATCTATTCCTTTGTTGTAGGGAAAATTTGGCTTTTCGCAAAACTATAACCATAGAGCTTTCCACTAGCCAAATATGCATGTAGTGATCGCATTATTCTGTTCTTGCTCTATTGTGTTACTTTGCCAGCATATTCCATGTGCTGACCCGTTTTTGGGCTGCAACGTATTATGTTGCAGACTTTTCAGACGAGGAGTAAGGTTCGTTAGGTCGTTTTCGTGCAGCTCAGCTATGCCATTGGAGTTGATGGACTCACTTTATCTTCCAAGCCTTTCGCTGTTATCGTATTAGATGGCCTTAAGCCATATTTATTGTAACAAGTTTTCTTTGGAGACATTCCATGTAATAAGTGTCTGATTGCTACTCTATTATAAATCCTCGAGTACTGTGTGTGTCAGCATTACCGATCCAGGGATGACACTGAAGCACAGAGACTTGACCGTTTGAGGTCGGGTCGATACAGATGTACATACCTACGAAAATGATTGGGTTTCGATGCCTCTCCCGATCGCACACGGCCCCAGCATGTGTCGCTGGAGGGCCTATCCCCGATGATTTCTAGGTCGTGTGGGAAGGACCCCCCCCCCCTTTCGCCCACACTCACTTGGTGACGGTTCCAAATGTCGTCGCGGAAAGGGGTTAAAAATTGTTTGTATAACACGTCACTGTACCAGTGCTAACCTAGAGAAGGTCAAGGAAATAGAAAGGATGAGCCCACCACAAACCCCGAAGGAGACGCAGAAGCTCGCGGGCTGCATAACTTTGTTGGGGCACTTCATCTCCAAGCTCGGCGAGCGCGCCCTCCCATTCTTCAAGCTAATGAAAAAGAAGGGCCCATTTGAATGGATTTCGGAGGTCGAGGTGGCCTTTCAAGACCTCAAGAGGTATATCACTAGCCCGCCGGTGGTGGTGGCACCTCGTCCTCTTGAGCCTCTGGTGCTTTACCCGGCAACCATGCCCCACTCGGCTAGCGCAGCGATCGTGGCGGTCCAGGAAGAGCGCGAATGTGGGGGTGCATGGTGTAGTGCCCCGCGCTCAACCGCGCCATTGCCACCTCAGGATGGCACTCCTGAGGCCTCGACTACCCCATCGGGTGGCAAGGCTTCCGAGGCCCCCTTGTCTCAAGCAGGGATGGACATCGTCGACGCCTCTTCCTTCGCCGAGCACCCCATGTACTTTGTCAGCACGGTGTTACGTGACGCGTGCGCCACCCCATACCATGGAAGCTCCTCCTCGCGCTCCTCGTCGCCTCCAGGAAACTATGACACTACTTCCAAGGCCATCCCATCAAGCTCGTATTCATGTACCCCCTAGAGAAGGTGCTTCATAGCCCCAATGCCGCAGGAAGGGTTGCCGAGTAGAACATCGAGCTACAGGCATTCAAGCTGGAGTTCAGCACCACCAGGGTCATCAATGGCGTGACCCTCACTGATTTTGTGGTGGAATGGACTGACCCCCTAACCGGGGGATAAGTATGGATCACTCCCTCATGCCCGGAGACGAGGCACCCGATGGCTGGGTCATGTACTTCAATGGCGCGTTCGCGCACCAGGTTGCAGGGGCCGGGGCCGTGCTCATCTCGCCGACCCAGGACAAACTATACTACGCCGTGCAGCTCTGCTTTCAGCATGGTGAGAAGGTATCCAACACCAAGGAATACGAGGGGCTAATCGCTGGCCTCAGGGCCGTGACAGCCCTAGGGGTCAAGCATCTCACCATCAAGGGTGATTCCCAGCTCCTCATCAACTTCTCCAACAAGGAATACAAGCCTACCTGTTGTGGAATTGTCACGGCAGATGTCCTAGAGCAAGGACTTAGTCGTAGGGCCATCGCACTAGGAAGCTTAAAGGGGTTAATTGGGACAAAGGACACGAGAGAGTTTTATACTAGTTCGGCCCCTTACGATGAAGGTAAAAGCCTACGTCTAGTTGGGATTGGTATTGCTGGGGTTTCGATCACCAAGAGGCTCAACTCGCCAGCTTGGTTCTCGACTTGTTGTTTCTTGCTCTAAGCTGCCACCGAGTCGTCCCCTTATATACATGGGTGGACGCCTGGTGGCCTACAGAGTCACGGCCGGCTCATAATCGTGTACGGCTCGGTGACTTCCTTTACATGCCTTTATTTACAAGTCTTTCCTTAGATACAACGGTTCACAATATCGGGCCTTAAACCGCCTTCAGGCCTTTGGGCCTTCTATAAGACTTAATAAACTATAATCTTGAATGTTTTACTGGGCTTCTTGTGTAACCCGCCATTGGGCTGACTCGACCCCTCCTGGGCAGGTCATAACTGATACTAATATCCCCAACATTAAGCCCCAGGTTGACTTTGAACTTTGTTGTTTGTCAATCTTCAATAAAAAATCCATCTTCTTATCTTTGCTGAAATTTTCTTGTAACCCGCCGTGACGTCACCTCTTAAAAATGCAAAAACTTTCATGACGTCAACTTCCAACGGATCTTTTATCTTTAATGTTTCCCGAGAATCGAGGCGCCTGTATAGCTGGATAACCATTTATTCAGTTCTTCCTTGATCTTCGCGCCCGTCTGTTCGCATCTTTTCCTTATATATAGGCACACCTCGGCCTTCTCATTCTCCTCTCTCGCTCCGTCTTCTTCCTCGCGCAAACCCTCTGCTGCTCGAGTTCTGCCACCGCCGCGCCTCATCTCCGTCTCCGTCGACTTTGGCCGCTGCATCAACCTGAACCGATCAGAGAAACCACGGCGACCTCTACAGTAGACCTGCAACCGTAAGTTTTCTTTCCTTTGTTTCTCAGATCTGCAATAGGGTTTCCAAGCTCCTGCGTGTTCTTCGTAGTTCATCATAGTTCTTCCACCACTAGCTTTTTATGATCCAAAAAGTCATATATATGCTCGCGTGGTAGTGTTTTTGTACCTCTTATTGACCCATATATCTCTTTCTCTGATTAAAAAGGCTGCTTCAGAACTTACCGACTCCTCTGTACTGAACTTTTTAGGTCTAGAATTGTTTTCATTTTGAACAACCATTTTGATCTGCAATAATACCAAGCAACATAGGAAACTTGTTTGTCTCAATACTTAGCTGAATTTGCCTTCTTCAAATATCTGCAGTCATGGCGGCTTATCATGCCGGCTTAATTTTCCTTTATATGTCATTAGCCCTTAACTAAGCCGCCATTACTTGTTCTGCATCTTCATCCCTTAATTGTTAATCTCACCGTTAAACTGAACTGACATATTGCTTTTCTTTTCAGTTCCTTGCACATCATGCCGTCCAAAACACCAACCATCTGTAACTGGGTTCCCTCAACCATAACTGAGGAACGTTTAAAAGAGTTCTTCATCATAGGATTTCTGCCAGCAAAAACCGTTATGTCTTATCGTGCCCCTGACTGGGAAGAAGATCGGCCCAATCTGAGAGACGGTGAGGTGATCGTTTTTACTGACCACATGAACCGTGGCTTCTCACCGCCCGGCTCAAAGTTCTTCAGAGAGGTCGTCCATTTTTTCAAGCTCCACACTCAAGATATTGGGCCCAACTCCATATCTAACATCTGTAACTTCCAAGTGCTTTGTGAGGTATATCTTCAACAAGAGCCGACCGTGGAGTTGTTTAGAGAATACTTTTATCTAAACCGGCAGAATGAGTGCACCAACAGCCTTAGCTTAGAGCTCGGAGGCATATCGATTCAGCGCTGGCAGGGTGCTGTCTTCCCCCTCATTGTCTTACCAAGTCATCCAAAGGACTGGAACCAGACTTGGTTCTACTGGCAAGACATTTCACCAGCAAACAAGAAGCCACTGCCGGGTTATCGCCCTGATCGTCTTGACTCCAAGTTCGCGCTTCGTGATAAACTTACCGTCGCTGAACGCAAGAGGCTGATACCATCTATCAAAAGGATCAATGCTTTATTGGGAACGGGTTAACTGGAGTTGATCTGACCCGCTGCTGGATCTCACGGCGGGTCATCCCTTTGAGCCGCCGGTCAAAGCTAATGTATGAGTATGGTGGAGGCCCGGATGACTCTCTTCGTCACAGCCCCGTTCAATTGAAAGAAGAAGATATTGTCTCAATGTCAACTCTTCTGGTAAACGGGAAATATGAAGATTGCAGTGTCGTCTGGTTAAACCCCTTCTGCCCGCTTAACCCGGTGCCAGAAGTAAGGATATCATTATTTCTCTCTTTTGTATTTTTCCAGCCATATTGTTTTAATACTTGCCTGACTCTTTACCTTGTTTTTACCTGTCTGCAGGCCAACTCTGACTTCTGGAAAGTTAAGTATGACCACGAGGCGGCCAAGAAAGCGAAAGCCGCCGCCATAAACGCCAAGAAAATGACCCGGAGGTCGAAAAAGAAGAAAAAGAGTACTGCTGAAGACTTGATGAAGCTTGATGACACATCTTACTCGGAGGTAGTCCTTGATTCCCTTGGCCAATTTTTTAACAATCTTATTGACACTGATCATTAGCAGGATGACACTGGGGCCAGTCAGGGTGTGGAAGCAGAGGTAAGTATCATTTCGTCCGACTCAGAGCCCTTGCCAAGACAAAAAGTTCGACGAGTGATCCGTAAAGTAAGGTTTTCTAACCCTTTAGCTCACTTGGATCCCAACTTTCATTTGAAAAAGCGGCAACATGAAAGCCGCCGTCAAGCTTGGACTGAAGATGAGCCGGTTTTCGTTCTTCAACAAACTCCTCAGAAACGTCCAAATGAGGTTTACTTCTTTCTGTCTTTAACTCTATTTAATGGATCCTTCCCTTTGTATTTCTTTTAACTCTATTTTATCCTTTCAGGAGGTGTCTCGCTCTTATGGCGACTCATCGCAGATGCAATTTCCAGCTTTAAAGACTGCGCCTGGGTAATGAATAAACCCTCATCTTTCCTGGGGTGTTCAAATTGTATCTTTATACTGACAATCCTGCAACATTTTTCTTAGTGGCCAAGCTGAATCCAAGAAAGCGACGGCAGCTAAGCCGGCGGAAGACCCGCCAGTGCATGCATCTGACCCGGCCAGGCCCTCTTCTCCATTAAACGATGCTCTAGCAGACCCGCCTGTTGATATAGAAGCAAATCCTCCTGAGCCGTCGTTTGATGAGACTACTGTTAACCCTTCTACTACTGGACCATCAAGCTCAGCCAACCTGCCATCACCATCTGCGCAAGATGTTTAGATCACCGGGAGCCGCTTTATTGAACCGGGGAACCCGACCGTGCTGGCTTGTTGTACAGCAAAACAAGAGGCATTGGAGAGGCATAAAGTTCGTTTTGACGTTGCCAACTATGACCATCGAAATGCCAATGATATTCTATCCGGCTATCTTAGCCATGTACACTCCAGTCGCGACTCTGAGATTGAAATGGTCAAACAGCTGCAGTTGAAATACGAGGTACGTTCCTCAGGCTTATATATATATATATATATATATATATATATATATATATATATATATATATATATATATATATATATATATTCCTTCAGCCCTCAAGTCTTCAGATTTATGAGAGAAACAGAATGATCTGTAGACTTTAAAATATAGACAGAGACCTTTACCTTTGAAACTTATCTTGATTTCAATAGAACAAAGCTTCACCTGTAGTCCCCAAGGGCCGGTTCATTTTGATCATAAATGAACCGGTACTTTAAATTGTTTGGTACCGTATTCAAAGGACTTAATATTCCAGCTTAACCTTGAGAAACTTGCTGAACTGCATACATTAGCCCCCAAGTGCCAAGTGTTATTACTTTGTAAGGGACTTGGGACTTAAAATATGTCTTTAGAGTCATAAAAATTTGATTTGGCATACATTAGCCCCCAAGTGTCAAGTGGTTTTTTGTAAAGTACTTGAGACTTGAATCTTACTCTTTGAACTTGAAACAAAATCTTGACTCATCTGAATGTTTTGCAGAATGCCTTATCTGAATTGAACTCGCATTTGACTGATGCGAAGACCCAACTAGCGAGTCAGGAAGCAGAAATCAAATCTGCTAATTCCAAACTGCAAATAAGTCTCCGTGAGACGGAAAATTTAAAGACCAGCTTCGCTGCCAAGAAGAAAACTTGGGAAGATGAAAAAACGCTTCTGACCCAACGTGCTGAGAAGGCCGAAACAGCCCTTGAAGAGATTTCAACAAAGCTGAACGGGTTAAAGGGCCGGGTATATCAAATGGTGGCTTCCATCTTTGGTAAGCCGTTCAACTTTAATTTTGTGTGCTTTCTGCTGATCCGGAGTATAAACCGCCAGCTGATTTTGTGTATAAAATATGTGCAGGCCCTCGAAGCAAAAATCTGAGCCAAGACCCTTTGATTAAACTAAAGGCAGTGTCTACTTTGGTAGAACAACTGTATATTGGCGCACAACGGTCTCTTGCCGCCATCTCTCCTGTCAACCAAGGACCCAACCGGCTCAGCGACATCCTGAAGAAACTGTCAATCCCGCCTGCCAGGTTTCAAGAAGTGAAACGCTCCTACGCGTGAGCCAGAGATTTAACTGCCCTGAGCTGCTCCAAAGCTTGGGTGCCAGACCTAGACCCGGCGGACGTGTCCAGAGGCTATCCCACCGTGAAGGAGGATGGTTCTCCTTTTGTGTAGGATGACCTCATGGCCTGCGTGCGCGGAGTCCGACCTCAGGCAACTACCCTAGGAGATGACACAAATGTTGACAAATACCAGCCGGGTTTTGATACTGAGAATAAGAAGATGGCCACTCCCTCGTACAAGGTAACAGATTTGATTCCACTGGTAAGAGAAGACACATTTGCCCCGGAAGTTGACCCGGTCGGCCTGATCGATGATGAAGCCGAATTTGTCGCCGTGAATGGTTTTGATTGGTCAAAACCCAACTTCCAGCCAACAGAAGGTGGTGAACCGGCGAGGGAGGAACAATGATCATCTTCATGGGCTTATAAAGCCTTGTAATAGCTTAGTTGTGAAAACACTATATGCTTTGCTTTTGCCATCGCGCATAAAACACTTCTATTTGATTCTGTGTTTCCTGATGCCACTGCATGCATCGTATTTAAGGTTTGTTTTTGCAATATTTGAACTCTGTTCCTGTAGATACAAAGAAAAGACTCTTGGCGGCTTAGAACCAAATGGGTTAGAACACCCAGTTTACAGCCAATATGTTTACCACAGTAGGAACCAGAAACAGATATAGACAAAGGACTATGGCTGAGATTAACTCTTTTAGTTAATACAGCAGGCAATTGCGTATAAGTAATAACCATACCTTATACCTTTTGATCCTTAGACCGCCGGTTGAATAACCCGGGTGATGAGATTGATAATTCAAACTTCGTGAGAAGTCAATGTTTTTGAATACTCAATGATCATTATACCTTGGTAGCTGTGTTGTCACATAGTCGAGCCGGTGAAGAAAAACTGGCTACTTATTTGTAATATTGAGACAACAAAAACTAAAAGGCAAACAACAGATAATAAGCATAATTCAGCCTTGTATTCAAAATGTTGGGGGTTTCTGATTCGAATACGATCAGTAAACCGGACCGAAGGGGTTAAGCTAAGGTTCGAATACGACCATATAGCCCCCACTGGTTTTGGCATTGCGCTGATCAAGAGGGTACCGATAGCTATGTTCTCTTTGGTTCGAATACGACCTATGTTTGAATAGGAAGCCCCCAAATGACCTTAAGAGGTTTTTAACGACCCTGATTCGAATACGATCAAAGTCGGACCCAAAAGGGGTTAAGATATGATTCAGATACGATCAAGAAGCCCCCAAGTGAGTTTGGCCTTGAGCCGATCAAGAGGGTTACGATGGCTATGTTCTCTTTGGTTCAAATACGACCTATGTTGAACTGGAAGCCCCCAAGTGACCATGATAATTGCAGCTAGATTCGAATACGATCATAAGCCGGACCAAAAAGGGTTAGACTTGATTCAAATATGATCAGCTCCTTAATAGTCTTTTGAGAATAAGAAATAACACAAATGCATAATCTTTAAAAAGAAAAGAGACCGATGGTCTTACTTTATTACCTATCATGGTATATACAATGTCCAAGTATGTACACGATGAGAGCCAGTGGCTCAGGTGTAGTATGGCCGAAGTTGAGCAATGTTCCACGGCCGGCGGGTCTCCTCCTCCGACTTACGTGAGTCTTTGTGCTCTCGAACGTTAATGAGGTAATATGACCCGTTGTTTATGTTCTTACTAACCACAAAAGGTCCTTCCCAAGGTGGGGATAACTTCGGTGCATCTGATAGATCCTGGATGAGTCGGAGCACCAGGTCGCCTTCCTGAAAAGTCCTGGACTTAACCCGGTGGCTGTGATAACGGCGCAGGTCCTGTTGATAAATTGCTGACCGGGCCGCTGCTAAGTCTCTTTCTTCATCCAACAAGTCAAGTGCATCCTGTCTGACTTGTTCATTATTAGCTTCAACATAAGCCGCCACACAGGGCGAGTCATGACGGATGTCACTAGGGAACACTGCTTCTGCTCCATAAACCATGAAGAAGGGTGTGTAACATGTCGACCCGTTAGGTGTGGTGTTGATACTCCACAACACCGAGGGTAATTCCTCTACCCAACAACCCGGCGTTCGCTGTAAGGGAACCATAAGTCGGGGCTTTATACCTTTCAAAATTTCCTGATTGGCTCTCTCAGCTTGACCATTGGATTGAGGATGAGCTACAGAAGAAACATCAAGCCGGATGTGCTCACGTTGACAAAACTCCTCCATAGCTCCTTGGGATAGATTAGTGCCATTGTCAGTGATAATGCTGTGTGGAAAAGCAAAACAGAAGATCACCTTTTTCATGAACTGAACCGCCGTGGCCGCGTCACACTTACTCACTAGTTCCGCCTCACCCCACTTAGTGAATTTATCAACTGCCACCAAGAGATGTGTCTTTTTATCCTTAGACCTTTTGAAAGGTCCCACCATGTCAAGCCCCCAGACCGCAAACGGTCAAGTGATTGGAATCATCTGGAGCTAATGAACCGGCACATGCGCCCGTTGTGCAAACTTTTGACATCCATCACATCTACTGACCAGATCTTCTGCATCAGTGTGAGCCGTCAACCAGTAAAAACCATGACGAAAAGACTTGGCCACTAGATATTTTGACCCGGCGTGATGACCACAATCGCCTTCATGGATCTCATGAAGTATTTCTTGACCATCTTCGGGGGAAACACACCGCTGAAACGCTCCAGAGACACTGCGATGGTATAGTTCTCCATCCGAAATCATCATTGACTTAGACCGCCGGGTTATCTGTCGAGCCAGGGTCTCATCCGCTGGCAACTCTCCTCGGGTCATGTAAGCCAAGAACGGTATTGTCCAATCTGGGATGACATGAAGAGCCGCCACCAACTGTGCCTCCGGGTCAGGAAAAGATAAATCTTCCTTTGTGGGCAACTTGACAAACGGGTTATGTAAGATATCCAAAAAGGTGTTAGGTGGTACCGGCTTACGCTGAGACCCCAACCGGCTTAAAGCATCAACCGCTTCGTTCTTTCGACGGTGAATGTGCTCCACCTGATAACCTTTAAAATGCCCTACAACAACATCAACCTCCCGGCGATAAGCCGCCATGAGAGGGTCCTTGGAATCACACTTTCCTGATACCTGTTGTGCCACTAGATCTGAGTTGTCAAGACATCTGACCCGGCTCAAACTCTCTTTTGCCACTCGAAGACCATGAAGCAAGGCTTCATACTCTGCTGCGTTGTTAGTGCAAGGAAACATCAACCGTAACACATAACAAAATTTGTCACCTCGCGGAGAGGCTAACACAACTCCAGCCCCCGAGCCTTCCAACTGTCTGGACCCATCAAAATGAATAGTCCAATACGTGTTGTCTGGTTTCTCTTATGGCATCTGCATCTCTGTCCAGTCATTAATGAAGTCAACCAGTGCTTGAGATTTGATCGCAGTACGTGGCACATACTTCAACCCATGAGACCCAAGCTCAATTGCCCACTTGGCAACTCGCCCGGTGGCTTCTCTATTTTGAATGATGTCTCCCAAAGGAGCAGAGCTAACCACGGTGATTGGATGTCCCTGAAAATAATGCTTAAGCTTCCAGCTTGCCATGAACACCCCATATACGAGCTTCTGCCAATGCGGATATCGTTGCTTGGATTCAATTAACACCTCACTGACGTAATAAAACCGGCCGTTGAACCAGATGGTCCATGCCAGCCTCCTTGCGCTCCACCACAATAGCCACACTAATAGCTCATGAGTTGGCGGCCACGTATAACAGCAACAGCTCTTTCTCAATTGGAGCAGCCAGGACCGGCGGCTCAGCAAGTTGTGTCTTCAGATCTTCGAAAGCAGAGTTCGCAGCATCGCTCCAAACAAAATCATCAGTTTTCTTCATCATCTGATACAGAGGCATTGCTTTCTCCCCTAACCGGCTTATGAACCGTCTCAAAGCAGCAACACGGCCCGCCAGTCGTTGAACGTCATTGATGCATGTTGGTCTGGCCAAGGATGTAATTGCCTTCATTTTCTCCGGGTTAGCTTCAATACCTTGGTTAGACACCAAAAAACCCAAGAGCTTCCCGGCTGGGACTCCAAAAACACACTTGGTCGGGTTAAGCATCATTTTGTAGACCCGGAGATAATCGAAAGTCTCTTTCAGATCTGTGACCAAGGTTTCCTCCTTCCTAGATTTTACCACTATATCATCCACATAAGCATGAACATTACGCCCAATATTGTGAAGACAATTCTGCACACACTGTTGGTAAGTCGCCTGGGCACTCTTAAGCCCAAAATGCATAGACACATAGCAGAAAGCTCCAAAAGGAGTAATAAAAGCTGTCTTCTCCTGATCCTTGACCGCCATCTTGATCTGATGATAACCGGAATAAGCATCCAAGAAACTCAAACATGCGCAACCTGCCGTAGCATCAATGATCTGATCAATACGGGGGAGAGCAAAAGGATCAGTCGGACAAGCCTTGTTCAGATTAGTGTAATCAACACACATACGCCAGGTGCCATTCTTTTTAAGTACAAGCACCGGGTTAGCTAACCACTCTGGGTGAAAAGACCTCTACAATGAACCTGGCTGCCAAGAGCCGGGCCACCTCTTCTCCAATGGCCTTGCGCCTTTCTTCATTGATCCGTCAGAGAAACTGTCTAACAGGCTTGAGTTTTGGATCAATATTAAGAGTGTGCTCAACGAGTTCCCTCGGGACACCCGACATGTCTGAAGGTTTCCATGCAAAGATGTCCCGGTTCTCACGGATGAACTTGATGAGCACGCTTTCCTATTTCGGATCCAAATTTGCACTGATGATGAACTGCTTGGATGAGTCGCCAGGCACAAAGTCAACCATCTTGGTGTCATCAGCTGATTTTAATTTCAATACAGGCTCATGCTCTGTTGTTGGTTTCTTTAATGACGTCATGTCTGCCGGGTCAACATGATCCTTATAAAACTCTAACTCCTCTGTTGCACAAACAGATTCAGCATAGGCGGCATCACCTTCTTCACAATCCAAGGCTATCTTCCAGCTCCCATGTACTGTAATGGTGCCCTTATGACCCGACATCTTGAGCTATAAATACACATAACACGGCCGAGCCATGAACTTGGCATAAGCCGGCCGCCCAAACAGAGCGTGATATGGGCTTTTGATTTTAACCACCTCAAAGGTTAATTTTTCTGCTCTGGAGTCATACTCATCCCCAAAGGCTACTTCCAGTTCAATCTTACAAACTAGGTATGCCGATTTACCAGGTACCACACCTTGAAAAATAGTGTTGGATTGTTTAAGATTTTTATCAGTCAATCCCATCCGGCGGAACGTCTCATAGTAGAGGATGTTGATGCTACTGCCTCCATCCATGAGTACCTTAGTGAATTTTTATCCACCAACCTGAGGTACCACTACCAAGGCCAAGTGGCCCGGATTATCAACCCGGGGCGGGTGATCCTCTCTGCTCCACACAATAGGCTGCTCTGACCAACGTAGATAACGTGGAATCGCCGGCTCAACGGCATTGACGGCCCTCTTGTGAAGCTTCTGGTCCCTCTTGCATAAACTAGTGGTAAATACATGGTATTGCCCACTACTCAGTTGTTTTGGGTTGCTCTGATAACCGTATTGTTGCTGCTGATTACCTTGGTCGGCTTGTTGATTATATCCTCCTTGGTTACCAGGATGGCCCTGACCGTGAAATCCTCCTCCACCTGAACCGGCGCTCGGGCCGTGAAAACCGCCTCCTCCTGAACCGCCACTTGGGCCGTGACCTCCATCAAACGCGTTTGAATTTTTAAATGCCTTCATGATCGTACAATATTTCCACAGGTGGGTGGCTAGCTTCTCCCGGGTGCCGTGCTTTGGACAGGGTTCATTCAATAACTGCTCAAGGGTGGGACCTGACCCGCCCGACCGAGGGGGATGTCTACCCTTGCGCCGTTGATTACCGCCATGTGCATTGGTGTTAGCAACAAACTCATTAGCCTTACGTTTATTACCTCCCTGATTTGCCGGGTTATGCTGGTGACCCTTGCCATTGTCGTTCTTCTTTCCCTTCGTTGCCTTTTCTTCGTCAGACACTGGGTCCTTGGTAGTATCAGAATCAGCATACTTGACGAGAGCCGCCATCAACGTTCCCATGTCATTACAGTGACGCTTGAGCAGCCCCAGCTTCTGCTTCAGAGGTTCAAAATGGCAATTTTTCTCCAACATCAAGACTGCTGAGCCGGCATCCATCTTATCAGATGAATGTATAATCTCCTTGACCCGGCGGACCCAATGGGTTGTGGATTCACCATCCTCTTGCTTGCAATTGGTTAGGTCCACAATCGACATAGGCTGCTTACACGTGTCCTTAAAGTTCTGGATGAACCGGGCCTTTAACTCCGCCCATGAGCCGATAGAATTGGGTGGCAATCCCTTCAACCAAGTACGAGTTGTTCCATCTAACATCATAGTTAAATACTTGGCCATTGCAGCATCACTGACCTCCAATAACTCCATAGCCATCTCATAACTCCCAACCCAAGGCCTAGGCTGTAAGTCAGCTATGTAATTAGGCACCTTACGAGGCCACTTAAAATCCTTTGGCAAACGCTCATTACGTATGGCCGACACCAAGCAAGGAACGCCTCCGGTTCTTGTGTCCACTCCTGCCTCGAACGAGGTTGCTGGATAAGCCGGAAACGTTTCATGAGCCGCCTGATCTGCTGCCATTTGAGCTGCTCGTTCTGCCTCTTGACGAACCCTCTCCTGATCCGCCAAGTTAAGGGCTCTAGCACGCACCGGCTCATGCCTATATGGACGGTTGTGGCGTTGAGCATTGCTTGACATCTCTGCGGATTCCATATGCCTACTGTAACTCGGGCTCCGGCTTGGGCGAAGAGTTGAATGGATCTTATCTCGATTGTAGGAGTATGCATCCTGCTGCGCCAGAGCTGTTTGAAGAAGTTCTCTTACCCTCTGTGTTTCAATTGCCGCTGGTGAGTCACCTTCCATGGGAAGAGCAGCCAGACAAGCCGATGCTGCGATGAGGTTTTCCAAAGGGTTGGAGAAGTGACCCGGAGGCATTGGGACGTAATGAGGCGGAGCGGTAATTATACGAGGCGGATCCATGGCATGCGGCTGGACCGGTGCGCCAGGTGTTGTAATCCGAGGTGCCTCTGGCGGGTTATTTCCCCTGGCTCCAGGTGTGTGAATGAGATTCCTAGGATCGAGCGTCAGAGGAACACGTGATTGGGTTTTCTGATGCCTCCTCCTCATGACCTCGTTCAACGCATTCAGATCCACCGAGAGCCGGAAGGTCTCTGCTTGAAGCTGTTGAGCACGAATGTCCAAAGCCGCCCGCTCTGCTGCCATCCTGACTTCCTCTGCGGCTAGATTTTCCTTAGCTTGCACCATCTCTTCGCGTACGCGTGCCACCTCTGCGTCATGCTGGGCTTTATCCGCCGGCTCTACCACGGCAGTCAACAAAGTCGGCAGTTTATCCATGAGGTCCATCAAGATCTGAGCCGGGGGCGCGCGCGGTCTCCTGACCCGGCTGGAGCTGACCCGGTAGCTGCTGCTGCCGCTACTGTAGATTTTTGCCCGAGCTGTGTCCCTGCCATGAAGACTCCGGCCCAATACGGCGGCTCAAGAGGGTCTGGAATACTGCTGCCATCGGAACAGCCCCCGAGCATGCCATCCTGTAGCAGGTACAAAGAGTCCGTCTCGCCCGTTGATGATGCAGTGTGAGAACAGACGGTCGTCTCACCGCCCTCCACCGACCCTTTAGAGTATTCACCACCATGGACGCAGCCTACGAAGGCATGCTTCACGACAGATTGAACACGGGTGATCTTTGCGTGCTGAGCCATTTCGATGAAGTTGGTGTGGACATCCGGCTCAGGGCCTGACTCGCCGATCCGGCCAATGAAGACGTGAATTCTGCCGAAGGGACCCGGTATCCATACTCAATTGAATCAGCCTCGGGACCCCAGCCTTCGTCATCGATGTAGAGTTTGCCGCGATGACTCTTGGTCATTCGGCCCACAGCGTATCCCTTGAGCCCTTCGAAGTTGCCCTTCAGGAACTCAAATCCACCGTGCATTGGCCCCACGGTGGGCGCCAACTGTCGTGGAATTGTCACGGCAGATGTCCTAGAGCAAGGACTTAGTCGTAGGGCCGTCGCACTAGGAAGCTTAAAGGGGTTAATAGGGACAAAGGACACGAGAGAGTTTTATACTAGTTCGGCCCCTTACGATGAAGGTAAAAGCCTACGTCTAGTTGGGATTGGTATTGTTGGGGTTTCAATCACCAAGAGGCTCAACTCGCCGGCTTGGTTCTCGACTTGTTGTTTCTTGCCCTTAGCTGCCACCGGGTCATCCCCTTATATACATGGGTTGACGCCTGGTGGCCTATAGTGTCCCGACCGGCTCATAATCGTGTCCGGCTCGGTGACTTCCTTTATATGCCTTTCTTTACAAGTCTTTCCTTACATACGGCGGTTCACAATATCGGGCCTTGAACTGCCTTCAGGCCTTTGGGCCTTCTATAAGACTTAATAAACTATAATCTTGAATGTTTTACTGGGCTTCTTGTGTAACCCGCCATTGGGGCTGACCCGGCCCCTCCTGGGCGGATCATAACTGATAGTAATATCCCCAGCACTACCCGACAAAAAATACACTTTTGTAATGATACGTCTTTGTCAGAGTAGGTCACATTTTCTGTCATGCATGTACATCCATGATGATTTTATGACAGAATCAAGATAGCCATACCTGTGCTGTCGTAGAAGTGTTCCATGACATTACCAAAATTATCAAGTATCCACTTCCATGACGATAAATCACGCGTCATAGAAGTGCTTTCGTCAAGGGTGACCGACACGTGGCATCGACCGTAACGGGTCGCAGTTAAGCTATCGCACTACCGGAATCAAGATCTTTGCCGTCAGCCAGCTTTTTGCCGTCTGCTAGCCGACGGCAAAGATGGTCTTTGCCATCAGCTTAAAGAAAGCTGACGGCAAAGAGCATGTTTACCGTCAGCCAGCTCTTTGCCGTTTGCTAGCCGACATAGAAGCTTTGCGTCTGCTAGCAGACGGCAAAGAGAGAGCGTGGCCCACTAACGAGAACCACCTAACAGCCACTTTCTTTGCCGTCTACTAGCAGACGACAAAGCTTCTTTGCCGTCGGTGAGCAGACGACAAAGGTAATAGCCAACCTAACGACCGTTTCCCACCGCCCCACCCTACTAGCTATGCTCTTTGTCGTCTGCTAGAAGACGGCAAATAAATTAAACCTAACTAAAAAACGGTCGCCCCACGCCCACCCCTCTCTCTCCCCTACCTCTCTCCATCACCTCACCCGCGCCGCCCCCGTGCTCGCTGTCCCCGTGCCCGCCGGCCCAACCGCCGACCCCCACCGACCCTGCTGCCCCCGACCACCACCACCCCCGACGTCCCCGACTCCCTGCTACCCCGGCGCCCGCCGCTCA
>NC_041386.1:394103761-394126615 GCF_002162155.2 Triticum dicoccoides
TACTTAGTTAGTTTTTAGGTTAATTACTTAGTTAGATAAGCCCAAGAACAAGAAAAGAAAAGAAAGAAAGAAAAGAAGACCTAAAAGGACTAGGAGGAGAAAACATCAAAAAAAAACAGAAAAACTAAGAAAATTAGAATAAGTAGAAGGGGGAAGAAGAAGAAGAAGATGATGATGATGATGATGAGGAGGAGGAGGAGGAGGAGAAGAAGAAGAAGAAGAAGAAGAAGAAGAAGAAGAAGAAGAAGAGGAAAAAGAAGAAGGGGAGGGGGAGTTCTGTTTTTTTCCTGTTTTTTCTTTTCTGTTTTAGATATTAGATATATAGTTAGCTAGATTAGATTAGATTATATTAGATTAGTGTTAGGTTTTAGTTAAATAGTCATAATTAAAGGAAGTAAAAAAGATGAAAAAAGAAGAAGAAAAGTAGAATAAGTAGAATGGGGAAGAAGAAGAAGAAGAAAAAGAAGAAGAGGAGGAGAATAAGAAGAAGAAGAGAAGAAGTAGAATAAGTAGATTGTAGATTAGCTTTTTTAGGTTAGTAGATTGCAGGTTAGTTTTTTATATTAAGAAGAATAGAAGAAAAAGTAGAAGTTGAGTGGAAAAAGGAAAATAAGGAAAATGAAGAAGATAAAGAAGACAAGATGAAGAAGGAAAAGAAGGAAGAAGAAGAAAAAGAAGGAGAGGAAAAAGGAAAATAAATAAGAAGAAGAAGAAGAGGATGAGGAGAAGAATAGAAGAAGAAGAAGAAGAAGATGAAAAAAAGAAGAAAGTTAAAAAAAGAACATTAGATTATTAGAAGAAGAAAGTTTAGTTTAGTGGGTGGTTTAGGTTAGTGCTAGTTATCTTTAGGTTTAGATTATTAGAAGAAGAAAGATGAATATATATTATTAATTAGTTCATTTTATTAGGTATTCAATTTTTGTTATGTTCATGATGATGGTACACACTTAAATATTTTATTATGTTTATGTTGTACTAATTTCATTTACTCTTTGTCATTGCATGTGTTGACAGATGGTGGGCACGGGTCAAGAGCGCTCCGAGCCTCCTTCCTCGGCGCATACTGGGAGGGGTGGCTATATTCCACCCCAGTAGCTTCGGAGAGCGCTCATAGACTGCATGACGACACCGGCGGGTGCTTCTTCTTCGTCTAGGAGAGGTCTGGGGAAGACGAAGAGGGGTGCAGCTAGAGGTGGACGTGGCGGCAGGAGAGGCAGGAAGCCTGCTGCGCCTTCCTCGCTACCACCCCAGCTGTTTCTCCGGACCACCGGAGTGCTCTGTCTCAGGTGGACCCGTCAGACTTGTACCAGTCTCGGACTCCGGTCCATGAGCCTCGGGCCGATGTGCCTCGGGTAACCGAGCCTTCGTCACAGGAGACTCTGTGACGCCGCAACACCGATGTGCCAGGTGTCTCCCAGTTATTCACCGTTGTGCCATGTCATTCGCTTGCGTTTTTCATCTTGCCATGGCATCATGTGCATTGCTTCATCATGTTTTCAAAACATGCATTCGTACAGGTCTCCCAGTTCTCTTCATTGTCCGTTCTGAGCCCAGACACACTTGCACGCGCCTGCGGCACGTCCGAAATATTATTTTATAAGTGACCAGAAAATGTTCTCTGAATGGGTTGAAAGTTGGCGTGCGGTCTTATTTTAGTGTAGGTAGACCGCCTGTCAAATTTCATCGCGTTTGGAGTCCATTTGATGCCCCAACGAATAACTATAGCGGCACCGCTGCCGGTCTAACGTCGAACGTTTTCGGACTCCGAAGAATGTTGTTGGGCCTCTCCCGCAGCCCTCGGCCTTCTACACAGTCACAACCAGCCCACCTAGGCCTACCTATCCCCCCTCTCGATCAGATCCATCGGTCGCGATTGGAGGCTCCGAAAACCCCTCCTAATCCCCCTTGCCTCCGTGGCCTTTTGTCCAACCCCCCTCTCTGCACAGTTTCCGACCCCCTCGCACGTCCAAAAACTTCCCCGAACCCGACCGGGCACTCGTGACCATTGAGTCCGGATCGTCACCCAACATCCCTAAAGCATCTCCATTTCTTTATTTGTACTCCCCAACCTATTTATCTCGACCGTCCGATCTAAACCGGAGGGTCCAAATAGCCCCTATTCTAATCTCCCTATGATATATATATATATGACCAACCCTAACTTCTAGGGAGTTTGATCCATCCATCCCCTGCCCGCCGCCACCTACCTAACTTCTCCCTCGGGATCTGTTCGATCCATCAACCAACCACATCCGGCCAAGCGCCTCCCGCTTGCTCCTCCCTCCATGGCGCCCTTGCAGCCAGCAACCACCACCAGCAACCAACAAGATGAGCATCTGATGTGGCCCTGCTGCTTTCTTCTACCCTCCTGCTTTGTCTCTCTCCCTCCTCTATTCTAATCTAATCCCTCTCTTCCTCTGCGTCTTCTCGTAGGAACCGGAAGGAGCCAGCCTTGGCCTCGTCACCGCACCGCTCCGACGACCCAGTCCATACGACCCATGACGTGTCCAATCCGCAACCATAATGATCCATCCATCTAGCTCTAGTGAGGCCACACCTGCTGTGCCTCAATCTCCTCCAAGTCTAGCAATTTCCGCCGACTGACGTGGCCGCAGAGCTCGTCAGCGTCGTCCTCGTGCTGTCCCAGCCCAGTTGTCGTTTGCCTCCTCGCCGCCCGGATCCGGTCGTCTCCGCGTCATACGCGCCAAGTACTGCAGCTGTTTAACGCCACCAGGGAGTCGTCACCCTGCCAAGTCCCTCGCCGGAGTGAACTCGTCCCCAAGTCCCTAGCCGCCGATACCGTAGCGTCTTCTTCCCATGCGTTGCTCGAGCGAGAGCCATGCCCAGTGTCCAATGCCCGTGCTGCACCTCTGCTCGGGAACGAGCTCGACGCCTTCTTCTGCTTCGCCCTGCGCCTCAAGTCCCGCGTCGCCGCCGCCTTGCTCCATCCCCGCCGTTTCCGCCAGCGGCCTCCTCTCAAGCCGGTGCCGCCAGCTGCTTCCCTGCTGAATCTTGCCGCCTCGCCTGATCCCCGCCTCCTCGTGCCTCCCTACATCGCTGGCGGCAACGTCTACCACTCTGAACCTATGACCCGCTCTTGTCTGCTTTGTTTTAGTCGAGCAGAGCGCTCGCCCGCTTGTCAGCGTTGACCGTAGCCACACCGCGCCTGGCCTAGCCTGCTGCATCCGGCCTGCGTTGCCAACTGGGCCGAAGCCCATGGTGAGGCCCACAGCGCCTCCTTTGTTTTTTTATTTTTGTTTTTTTCTCTGTTGGCCCAACCTGCTCCAGATTCAGCCCACCATGTTTTTTTCTAGATCAATGAATTTGCTATTTTTCCAGGGACTTGACAGTTTTACAGAAACCCCCTTCTAGTACATGTATTTAATAACTCACCAACCATGCATCACATGTAAAAGCTTATTAAATGAAACTTGCTTCGAATTTTGTGTAGGTTAATAATTTGGAACTTTCATCTATGTTTAAAATGTTGAAACTACTGTTTGTTTAAATTTGCTAAACTAACTTGTTAAAATGTTTTGATTCATAACTTAATAACCATAGCTCAGTTTTTAATAAACTTTATATG
This sequence comes from Triticum dicoccoides, assembly GCF_002162155.2. NCBI lineage: Eukaryota > Viridiplantae > Streptophyta > Magnoliopsida > Poales > Poaceae > Triticum > Triticum dicoccoides. Next base: position 394,107,348 of record NC_041386.1, read on the forward strand.
TAAATGGGGTAGAAAAATGCCTAGTTTAACATGGAGGGAGTACTTTGCATGTTTAAAAACTCTAAAATATGGTTTAGGGCAGAACAGTACCAAATCTAATATATGCTCATGAGGAGTTTCCGGACTTGTTGTTTGTTGTTCTGGCCTCATTTAAACTTGCCTAGATAGGTAGTTTTCTTTATGCTTCACCTCTTTCCATGATAACCAACATTTAGTATTGTTGAGTACATAAACGAGAGAGAACTAAATAAGTCACGTGGTGTTTCGTCACTATGCAACGGAGTTGCATATTGAGCTCCACTTAATTTGTAGTATTGTTTATGCACTTTGTCATGCCATGCCTTTTTAAACCGGACATGCATCATACTTGGTTGTGCATCATGCCATGTTTATGTGATGGTTGTTTACTATATGGTTTGCTTCTTTCCGGTGTTGCTTCTTCGGGTTGGTTCCGATAACGCCGCGTTTGTGAGGATCCGTTCGACTACGTCCGTTTGTCTTCTTCATGGACTCGTTCTTCTTCCTTGCGGGATCTCAGGCAAGATGACCATACCCTTGAAATCACTTCTATCTTTACTTGCTAATTTCTCGCCCTTTTGCTATGCTGCGATACCTACCACTTGCTATATGTTGCCTCCCATATTGCCATGTCAAGCCTCTAACCCACCATTCCTAGCAAACCGTTGTTTGGCTATGTTAGCGCTTTGCTCATCCCCTCTTATAGCGTTGTTAGTTGCACGTGAAGATGGAGTTTGTTCCATGTTGGAACATGGATATGTTGGGATATCACAATATCTCTTATTTATATTAATGCATCTATATACTTGGTAAAGGGTGGAAGGCTCGGCCTTATGCCTGGTGTTTTGTTCCACTCTTGCCGCCCTAGATTCCGTCATACCGGTGTTATGTTCCTTGATTTTGCGTTCCTTACACGCTTGGGTGTTATGGAACCCCTTGACAGTTCGCCTTGAATAAAAGTCCTCCAGCAAGGCCCAACCATAGTTTTACCATTTGCCTCACCACCACCTACTTTTCCCTTAGGAGTCGCGCTCCCGAGGGTCATCTTTATTTTAACCCCTCGGGCCAGTGCTTCTCTAAGTTTTGGTCCGAAACAGAGCCACTTGCAGCACCACCTCGGGGAAACTTGAGGGTTGGTTTCGGTTGTACGTAGTGTTCACCCGGTGTTGCCCTGAGAACGAGATATGTGCAGCTCCTATCAGGATGGCGGAGCATCGGCCGGTCTTGCTGGTCTTGTTTTACCATTGTCGAAATGTCTTGTAACCGGGATTCCGAGTCTGATTGGGTCTTCCTAGGAGAAGGAATATCCGTCGTTGACCGTAAGAGCTTGTGATGGGATAAGTTGGGACACCCCTGTAGGGTTTTGAACTTTCGAAAGCCATGCCCGTGGTTATGGGAAGTTGGGAATTTATTAATATCCGGTTGTAGAAAACTTGACACTTAACTTTAACTAAATTGCATTAACCGCGTGTGTAGCCGTGATGGTCTCTTCTCGGTGGAGTCCGGGAAGTCAACACGGTTCTTGTGTTATGCTTGAACGTAAGTAGTTTCAGGATCACTTCTTGATCACTTCTAGTTCACGACCGTGCTTTTCTTCTCTTCTCGCTCTCATTTGCGTAAGTTAGCCACCATATATGCTAGTGCTTGCTGCAGCTCCACCTCACTACCTTTTCCTACCCATAAGCTTAAATAGTCTTGATCTTGCGGGTGTGAGATTTCTGAGTCCCCGTGGCTCACAGATACTTCCAAACAGTTGCAGGTGCTGATGGTACCAGTGCAGATGACGCAACCCAGCTCTAGTGGGAGCTCGATGAAGATCTTGTTCGTTATGTTGTTTTGTTTCCTGTTGATCAGTAGTGGAGCCCAGTTGGGGCGATCGGGGACCTAGCAATAGGGGTGGTCTTTCTTTATTTGGTTTTGTAGTCGGACCTTGTTTGTATTCTGGATGATGTAATGCTATTTTTATGTATTGTGTGAAGTGGCGATTATAAGCCAACTCTTTATCCCTTCTTATTCAGTACATGGGATGTGTAAAGATTACCCCTCTTGCGACATGCCTACTATGCGGTTATGCCTCTAAGTCGCGCTCCAACACATGGGAGATATAGCCGCATCGTGGGTGTTACAAGTTGGTATGAGAGCCATCCCCGACTTAGGATCCCACTGCTTGATCGAATCGTTGGCGTTGTTGAGTCTAGAAAAATGTTTTGAGTCTTAGGATTATATATATCGGAGAGTAGGATTCTTTTTACTCCTCAGTCCCTTCGTTGCTCTGGTGAGGCCTCCTTGCGTAGAAGTTTTGACTTTTCTCTCCTCAAATTTCACGGAAAAAAATTAGGATCACGCGGGTATCTTGGAAATTGTTCCGATGCTTTTGTGACGAGAACATTGTTCTTGGTGCCTCCTGACATTTAGGGGTTGTGGCAGTGTCCCGGGGAGTTGAGCTCCAAGGTGTTGTCGTCACAATTTTATCGTTGCAGTTTCTGGAATACCTGAGTTTGCCGACATCGAAAATCTCTTTTATGCAGTTGTTGGTGAGATAACCTCGACGCCACCCAGTACTGGGGCGAGAGTTTGGGAGTATTGCCATAACTCGTATAAAAGATGCTTTTTGAAGGTTGAGGTAAACGATTTCCGAAGGTTTCTTGGTTATGTGTTGAAGGATGGATACAACTAGATGTAGGATTTGTTAGTTTTGGGTGAGATATTATGCTTCCCCTGTATCCCCAACACCTGATTGCATAACCGGAAAGTTTCGGTAGTTTATAAATGGGAATTCAAGTAGCTCTGAGGATATCTTTCTGATAGATGCATGACACAAAATTGGGGTTCGACGTCTAGTGGTCCGCCTATCCACGGTTGGTTTTACAGTGGCCTCGTTGTGTCTTAAAGAGTCCTTGGCTATGCTGACTCAGGGACGCTTCGTATGTCATGTGCACTGCCTTGTACATGACGGTGTTGTACGATCGAGCCCGTGTGGGCCCAACCACGAAAACTTCGGACGAAATCTCTATCATATGTTTGTTCCGGCTTTTTCTGCAAGCCAATCCTTTGTTTTGTTTTTAGTTGTGGTATTCAAGTTTCTTCGAAGTCAAGTGTTGATTCCATACCTTCCTAAATGGTGTTCTCATACTCCGATGTGAATACCAATCCTTCATGATAATCGAGATTGCCATGTCAATCCTTTTCAACCGGCGTGTTTCTCTTCAAGTGGATCCGATCATTTCAACATTTGCAAGATCAACTCTAAGTATTCTCAACGGTGTTTGTTTCATTCGTCCCAAGTTGTGTTTGTTTTTCCCACCCTCCCACCCTTTTTCTCAAGGACTCAGATTTCTGAATCAAGTATCCATCTTATGGATGTGAAGTTTCTTCATTCTTTCCTCAATGTTCTTATCCGGTGATTCTTAGGAAGATACTAAGGAAGCCTCAAGTTCATCATTCTTTGTTATCTTTCTTCTCCGGTGGATTCAATTCAAGCTTTGTTGATCATATCCTTTTTCCTTGTTTCAAATACCTTCTCATGCTGGTGCACCTCATATTCATTCACTTCTCGCTATTCATTTGTTCGGGAGTGCTGAAGATACCTCAGAAGGCTCGTCTTTTCATTCAAGATCCGTTCAAACCTATCTCGAGGTTGTTATCTTATTCAAGCCATTTAACTCAACCGGAGCAATCTATCTTTTAAATCGCTCAACGGTGTTTCTTTTGAGTGGGCCCTAACCCACAGGTCTTTTACCAGGATCTTACCTGACTCTTCTAATATTCTCAGAGCGGTTATCAAATCTTTTAAAGTTTGACGTAAGAATGAGTTATCATCAGTCAGATGTCTTTCTCCAAGATCTTCCAAAAAAATTCACCGTTGGCTCAACCTTTCTATTCGTCATCCCGGAGTATCTCAACAATTCTTGATGGTGGTTCTTGACGTCATTCTCAGATTTGAAGACCGAAGAAGAGTTCCTCTTAAATCCTTACCCGTTCTTCCAAACACTCGTGGTTCTAGCTTGATGCCATCCTCTCATAATTGTTTTCGATTTTGAGAATTCTTTTCACCCATCCGGAGCATTTTAGGAGTCTTGTCAGTTTGATTCTCCGGAGGCCATCTTCTCAGAATTATTCATTCTCAGCTTTCAGCTCTTTTTCTCTAAATCTCAACGGTGCATCGTGCAAATATCCTCTACAATTCGGGATCTCTTCGTTCACTTGCATCTATATCCTCTCAAGTATCTAATTTCGTTTTCAAATTCGTCCCGGTGAATTGTGCCTCTGCTACTTTCATTTCCAATTCTTACGGCGGTTCATTCAAGAATTCCCTTCCTTGGTTATCACATCAATTCATTCATTGTTTCCAAATCCCACCGGTGGTTCCATCAATACCTTCCCAAGTTTGCGCTATATCTATCTTAATCCTTTTTATGATAATAAGTAGTATGCCAAATCCATTGCTTGTCATCAATCTAAATTGATGAAGGATAAGCATAATGTAATTCTTATTCTTGTTTCACCGAGTAAATTCAATTCCTTATTCCGGAGGCTCATCAAATTCTTGGTTCCAAGTTGTTCATCTTTTCTTTCCGGAGCTCCAAGTTTCCACTTTATGTCACCACGAAGATTCATCTAAATCATTGCAAGGCTTCACCTTATATTTTCAACTTCTCTTTCCTTTCGTTTGATTATCCTTTTATTACCGGAGTTTCTTCATGGAGGCTCAACATGTTGGTTCATCAAGGACTTAAATTCCTTCTCTAAGTGTTCATCAAGATTCTTTTCAGAGGAGCTCAAGCATTCTTCATTTTGCAATCCAGAGTGCAATTGTTCTCCCTTATATTTTGAGGTGGTAATATATCATTCTTCATTCACAAGAAGGAGATATTTAAACCCATCATTTTCTTCCTTGGAGTTATCTTGGGTTATATTTCACCTAAAGCTTTCCCAAAGGATTGTTGCTATTATGGTGCTTATGAATGAACCATGTTCTTCAGTTACCCTCCCAGTGAAATAGTCTCTCATCTCCTTGGTGATATTAATCCAATCTTTTGTTTCCATAGTGGCAGAATTTCACCTCATAGTTTTGAGATGTTTCCCATAAGCCCACTCTAAGCTTACTATTTTCGTTGTTGGTTTTCCAACAACTCCGTTCGATTTTTATCCTAAAGATGTTTTTTTCAAGCTCATTTGTGGCAGAAGTTGTCATTTTCTTCTTGATTCTTTCCTTTCCAATGATCCAACTTCTATTCTTTCGTTCCGGAGGCAGTGTGTTGTTGATTTCATCAAGTATCCTCTCATCTTGGCAAAATCTTGTTCTATTCCTTCCATTTTCAGTCGGAGTGTTGTCCAAATTATATCATTCTTATTCCTTCTCTATCTTGTTTTAACCGGAGTGTTGTGTCTATCATTCCTCTTCTAACCGGACCCTCATCCAAGTGCTTTCATTTTGCCAAGCTCATATTCTTTACCTTACTTCTCCAACCAGAGTGTTGTCGTAATTGATCTTTATCGTTCCTTGTACATCTCATTTTAATCGGAGTGCTTGCATGTACTTCTTGCCAATTGCAACCCTTTTCTTATGTCTTTCAACCTACAAGGCTCTGGTAATGTTCCGTGTTCCTCTTTTCTAATAGAGTGTTTTCAATTTAGATCATCTCCGTTGTTTTCTTTTCTCAAATGGTTCAACCTCTGAAGGTTCATGGTTTCACTCGTTTTTCAAAGAAGCAACTTAGTTTACCTATTCTCTTCCTCTTCATTTTCCCTCCGGTGCCATCCTAGATCTCGGGACGAGATCCTCTCGTAGTGGTGGAGTGTTGTGACGCCCTGACACCGATGTGCTTGGTGTCTCCTAGTTATTCGCCGTCGTGCCATGTCATTCACTTGCGTGTTGCATCTTGCCATGTCATCATGTGCATTGCATCATCATGTTTTCAAAACATGCATTCGTCCGGGTCTCCCAGTTCTCTTCGTTGTCCGTTCTGAGCCCAGACACACTTGCACACGCCCGCGGCACGTCTGAAATATTATTTTATAAGTGGCCGGAAAATGTTCTCGGAATGGGTTGAAAGTTGGTGTTCGGTCTTATTTTAGTGTAGGTAGACCGCCTATCAAATTTCATCGCGTTCGGAGTCCATTTGATACCCCAACGAATAACTATAGCGGCACCGCTGCCGGTCTAACGTCGGACGTTTTCGGTCTCTGAAAACTGTTGTCGGGCCTCTCTCTCTTCTCTCCCACAGCCCTCGGCCTTCTACACAGTCACAACCAGCCCACCTAGGCCTACCTATGTCCCCTCTCGATCGGATCCATCGGTCGCGATCGGAGGCTCCGAAAACCCCTCCTAACCCCCTTGCCTCTATGGCCTTTTGTCGGACCCCCCTCTCCGCACAGTTCTCAGACCCCCTCGCGCATCCAAAAACTTCCCCGAACCCGACCGGGAACTCGTGACTTTTGACTCCGGATCGTCACCCAACATCCCTAAAGCATGTCCGTTTCCTTATTTGTACTCCCCAACCTATTTATCTCGACCGTCCGATCGAAATCGGAGGGTCCAAAAAGCCCCTATTATAATCTCCCTATGATATATATATGACCAACCCTAACTTCTAGGGAGTTTGTCCCATCCATCCCCTACCCGCCGCCACCTACCTACCTTCTCCCTCAGGATCTGTCCGATCCATCCACCAACCACATCCGGCCAGGCGCCTCCCGCTTGCTCCTCCCTCCATGGCACCCTCGCCGCTGGGAACCGCCACCAGCAACCAAGAAGATGAGCATCTGCCGCGCCCCTGCTCCTTTCTTCTACCCTCCTGCTTTCTCTCTCTCCCTCCTCTGTTCTAATCTCATCTCTCTCTTCCTCTGCGTCTTCTCGCAGGAACTGGAAGGAGCCAGCCTTGGCCTCGTCACCGTGCCGCTCCGGCGACCCAGTCCACACGACCCACGGTGCCTCCAATCCGCAACCGCAATGATCCATCCATCTAGCTCCAGCGAGGCCACACCTGTCGTGCCTCAATCTCCTCCAAGTCTGGCAAGTTCCGCCGACTGACGTGGCCGCGGAGCTCGTCGGCGTCGTCCTCGTGCCGTCCTAGCCCAGTCGTCGTTTGCCTCCTCGCCGCCCGGATCCGGCCGTCTTCGCGTCGTCCACGCCAAGTACTGCAACTGTTCGACGCCACCAAGGAGTCGTCACCCCGCCAACTCCCTCGCCAGCGTGAACTCGTCCCCAAGTCCCTAGCCGCCGATGCCGTCTTCTTCCCATGCGCTGCTCGAGCGAGAGACATGCCCAGTGTCCAATCCCCGTGCTGCACCTCTGCTCGGGAACGAGCTCGGCCCTGTCTTCTACTTCACCCCGTGCCTCAAGTCCCACGTCGCCGCCGCCTTGCTCCGTCCCTGCCGTTTCCGCCAGCAGCCTCCTCTCAAGCCGGCGCCGCTAGCTCCTTCCCCACTGGATCCTGTCGCCTCGCCTAATCCCCTCCTCCTCGCGCATCCCTGCATCGCCGGCGGCAACGTCTACCACTCTAAACCTACGCCCCACTCTTGTCTGCTTTGTTTCAGTCGAGCAGAGCGCTCGCCCTCTCGTCAGTGTTGACCGCAGCCACACCGCGCCTGGCCCAGCCTGCTACATCCGGCCTGCATTGCCAACTGGGCCGAAGCCCATGATGAGGCCCCCAATGCCTCCTTTGTTTTTTCTTTTTGTTTTTTCTCTGTTGGCCCAACCTGCTCCAGATTCACCCCACCATGTTTTTTTCTAGATCAACGAATTTGCTATTTTTCCAGGGACTTGACAGTTTTGCAGAAACCCACTTCTAGTACATGTATTTAATAACTCACCAACCATGCATCACATGTACAAGATTATTATATGAAACTTGCTTAGAATTTTGTGTAGGTTAATAATTTGCAAATTTCATAGATGTTTAAAATGTTTAAACTGCTATTTGTTTAAATTTGCGTAAATAACTTGTTAAAATGTTTTGATTCATAACTTAATAACCGTAGCTCGGTTTTTAATAAACTTTATATGTAAATGGGGTAGAAAAATGCCTAGTTTAACATGGTTGGACTACTTTGCATGTTTAAAAGCTCTAAAATATGGTTTAGGGCAGAACAGTAACAATCTAATATATGCTCATGAGGAGTTTCCGGACTTATTGTTTGTTGTTCCAGCCTCATTTAAACTTGCATAGCTAGGTAGTTTTCTTTATGCTTCACCTCTTTCCATGCTAACCAACATTTAATATTGTTGAGTACATAAACGAGAGTGAACTAAATATGTCACGTGGTGTTTCGTCACTATTCAACGGAGTTGCATATTGAGCTCCAATTTACTTTGTCATGCCATGCCTTTTTAAACCGGACATGCATCATACTTGGTTGTGCATCATGGCATGTTTATGTGATGGTTGTTTACTATGTGGTTTGCTTCTTTCCGGTGTTGCTTCTTCGGGTTGGTTCTGATAACGCCGCGTTTGTGAGGACCCGTTCGACTACGTCTGTTTGTCTTCTTCATGGACTCGTTCTTCTTCCTTGCAGGATCTCAGGCAAGATGACCATACCCTCAAAATCACTTCTATCTTTGCTTGCTAGTTGCTTGCTCTTTTGCTATGCCGCGATACATACCACTTGCTATATCATGCCTCCCATATTGCCATGTCAAGCCTCTAACCCACCATTCCTAGCAAACCGTTGTTTGGCTATGTTACCGCTTTGCTCATCGCCTCTTATAGCGTTGTTAGTTGCACGTGAAGATGGAGTTTGTTCCATGTTGGAACATGGATATGTTGGGATATCACAATATCTCTTATTTATATTAATGCATCTATATACTTGGTAAAGGGTGGAAGGCTCGGCCTTATGCCTGGTGTTTTGTTCCACTCTTTCCACCCTAGTTTCCGTCATACCGGTGTTATGTTCCTTGATTTTGCGTTCCTTACACGGTTGGGTGTTATGGGAACCCCTTGACAGTTCGCCTTGAATGAAACTCCTCCAGGAAGGCCCAACCTTGGTTTTACCATTTGCCTCACCACCACCTATGTTTCCCTTGGGAGTCGTGCTCCCAAGGGTCATCTTTATTTTAACCCCCCTAGGCCAGTGCTTCTCTAAGTGTTGTTCTGAAATAGAGCCACTTGCAGCGCCACCTCGGGGAAACTTGAGGGTTGTTTTGGTTGTACGTAGTGTTCATTCGGTGTTGCCCTGAGATCGAGATATGTGCAGCTCCTATCAGGATGTCTGCGCATCGAGCGGTCTTGCTGGTCTTGTTTGACCATTGTCAAAATGTCTTGTAACCGGGATTCCGAGTCTGATCGGGTCTTCCTGGGAGAAGGAATATCCTTCGTTGACCGTGAGAGCTTGTGATGGGCTAAGTTGGGACACCCCTGCAGGGTTTTGAACTTTCGAATGCCGTGCCCGCGGTTATGGGCAGATGGGAATTTGTTAATATCCGGTTGTAGAAAACTTAACACTTAACTTTAACTAAAATGCATCAACCGTGTGTCTAGCCGTGATGTCTCTTCTCGGCGGAGTCCGAGAAGTGAACACGGTTCTTGTGTTATGCTTGAATGTAAGTAGTTTCAGGATCACTTCTTGATCACTTCTAGTTCACGACCATGCTTTGCTTCTCTTCTCGCTCTCATTTGCGTAAGTTAGCCACCATATGTGCTAGTGCTTGCTGCAGCTCTACCTCACTATCTTTTCCTACCCATAAGCTTAAATAGTCTTGATCTCGTGGGTGTGAGATTGCTGAGTCCTCGTGGCTCACAGATACTTCCAAACAGTTGCAGGTGCCGATGATACCAGTGCAGATGACGCAACCCAGCTCCAGTGGGAGCTCGATGAAGATCTTGTTCGTTATGTTGTTTTGTTTCCTGTTGATTAGTAGTGGAGCCTAGTTGGCGCGATCGGGGACCTAGCAATAGGGGTGGACTTTCTTTATTTGCTTCCGTATTCGGACCTTGATTGTATTCTAGATGATGTAATGCTATATTTATGTATTGTGTGAAGTGGTGATTGTAAGCCAACTCTTTATCCCTTCTTATTCAGTACATGGGATGTGTAAAGATTACCCCTCTTGCGACATGCCTACTATGTGGTTATGCCTCTAAGTCATGCTCCGACACGTGGGAGATATAGCCGCATCATGGGTGTTACAGACTCGGGCCCCGGAGTCTTCGTCCTAAAGGACTCTGGAGACTAGTGGTCATGCTGATGACGAGGAGACCTGTCTGATGATAGTTTTACCGAGGGCAAGCTGGTTGAGCAGCACAAGAAGGTCTACTAGCATGGTGGTACAAAGCTCCCGGCCGTGCCGGTGACCCGCGATCAAAGGTCTTTGAATGAGCCTAACATGGAGAGGTAAGTGCATTTACTCTTTTTTAACCTTTGTCCTTCATGTTTCTTCAAATTAATATCTAATGTGTTGGCCTTGTCATACTGTAGGGGTTGGATATACGTCGATGGTGTCCGCAGGCCCAACCATGTCCTTGGTGCGCTTTGCCGGCACCACTTCCCGGGGTGGGTCACGTTGCCCGGTGAGGGCCAGGTTCCACAGCTAGCACTGAGATGGGAGCTGTACATGGCTTCCCGGGCCCCGTCGGAGGAGATGGTCGACGGTGTCTTGTGCGAGACGATGGACGACATTGTGAGGCGGCGGTTTTGGGTAATTTCCCCTTTACATAATTAAAAATCAACATTACCTAGTGATTGTACTAGCCAGTGTTGTCTTGTTCGATTGCAGACCTTCTACAGGTGTTCTGAGGAACAGGAGGCAGAGGCAGCTACGATTCTCGAAGCCGAGTGTAAGCGCCTACTTCGGAACTTACGGCACGAGGGTAGGGTGCAGGCTATTCAAGACTACTACGCCTCGACTAACATTAGGAGGGCCAAGAAGAAGTGCCGTGAAAAGTATCTGAGTTAGGAGAAGTACATGAAGATAATTACCTATTATTAAGGCCTTGTTCTTAGTTTCCTTGATTTCATTCACAGGCGTAGCGCTGAAATTTCTCTTTGCCAAACTTAGGTGCCCTAGAGATGGTGTGCGGATATGATGGACTATTGGGAGGCATTGGTGGATGAGTGGTGCTCTCCCCAATGGCTATCCGAACACAACAAGACTAGGGATAAGCGTGCCCAAATGCGAGGTTTGCCACACCATCAAGGGTGCTCCAACCTATTTGAGTACGGGGATCACTGGGTATGTGGTTTCAGCCCTTAACAATTCATGCAATTTCATTGTTCATGCTAGCTTCAGCCCTTAACTAATATGTTGTTCCTCTCTTTTAGGTGAAACACAACAAAAAGGACGTGCCAGCGCTATACGACCTCTATGCCATGGCCCATATGGTCCCGTACAAGAAGGCCAAGGAATTCTCTGAGGATGACCTCGATCATCCAGAGAGCTTCACCAACATCTCCTCCCACAACAAGCTCGTGAGGTAAAAAGACTTTGGGAAGGCAATGAAAGGGGATGACTTCAACCTGAGCCAGAGTCCTTTTGATCCAGAGCTCGTGATGCTATCTGGTGAGGGGAGGACACATGGCTCAGTAGCCATTGGGGATGGACTGATACATACTACTAGAAGTCTCCCGGAGATCAAGAAGCGCCATGCGAGGTCTCCCTGAGATACTGCCTCGACCACGGCTAGTGGAGCTCACCACTGAGGCTAGGGCCCAGGAGCTTCTAGAGGAGGCAAACAAGCAAGCTAAGCAGAGGGAGATCAAGCTGGAAGAGAGAACGACTAGTCTGTTGGACGCAGAGAGGAACCGGAATGACACGTCTCACCGGGCCCTATACGAGCTCCTCGTGGTAATTTTCTCCTGCATATTAGCCAAATCATGCACGTAATGTGTGTTTCATTACTAAGTAATATGAATAACTCGTGAAAACAAAATGTGCAGTCCGTGTGCGAGAAAAACGGCCAGACCCCTCCGCCGATGCCCTAGATTGCTATAGTAGACACATTCAGTTTCATTTGAATGGTCATTAGTTACTAGTATTCACATTTCAGTTGCATCATGCTAACAAGACAATGCAAATGATCTTTGGTGCAGCATGCCTCCCGACAAGCATCGACCGATCCTTCTCTGTCTCGCACTGGTGCAAACCCGACCCCTACCGATCCTTCTCCCTCTAGCACTGGCACAAACCCGACTGGTCCTTCACCTCCGTGATGCTGGTAATTTTTCTCTAGTGTTTTGCTTACCAAATGCATAAAGACCTAGACTTAGGTCCTAAATGATCTATACTTAGTTTTGTTTCCTCTGAAATGACCTAAGTTATCTCTAATATGCTAACTTATCTCTAACATGCTTACTTACCTCGGTTTGCTTAAAAATGACATACACTTAGCTTACATATGTAAAAATGGGATAATTAGCTTACTTAGGTTTTAGAAAATGGCATAGTTAGCTTATTTTCCTCAAAAATGACATAATAAGCCTAATTAGCTCCAAAATGATCAATTTTACCTAAGTTAGCTCCAAAATGACCTAAGTTAGCTCTAAAATTCTAAATTAGCTCTAATATGCTTAGTTACCCGGATTAGCTCAATAAAGACCTATAATTAGCTTACTTATGTCAAAATTGGCATAATATGCTTAGTAAACTCAAAAATGGCATAATAAGCTAGGTTAGCTCCAAAATGACCAACTTTACCTAGGTTACCTCCAATATGATCCATTTTACCTAGGTTAGCTCCAAAATAACCTATTTACCTAGCTTAGCTCTAAAATGACATACACACTTAGCATTTTTACCTAGCTTAGCTAAAAAATGGCGTTTTTCCTACCTTAGTTAGAAGAACAAGATAAAGAAGAGGAGAGGAGACTAAGAAAGAGTAGATAAATTCTACTACTACTACTTCTTCTTCTTCTTCTTCTTTTTCTAGCTAGCCTTCTTCTTCTTCTAACTTTCTTCTTTCCCAATTTGCAGATTTGCTTTAGATGAGGAGTTTGCTTTCATGGAGTCTACTCTTTTTGGTTTGATTTTGTATGATAAACTTTGTTGGAGGAAACTTCTTATTGGATATGTAGTGTTGGAAACTTGTTGGATATGTGTTGTTGCAAACTTGTTGGATATGTTATCGGATGTGTTGGAAACTTGTTGGATATGCTTGTCTATATATATCTTCAAATGTTTATATGTATGTATATATATATGTGTGTGTGTGTGTGTGTGTGTGTGTGAAATTGAATGAATTTAAGAAAAACAGGGGCTATACAGGCTCTTTGCCGTCTACTGGCAGACGACAAAGAGGTTTGCCATTAGCTAGCAGACGACAAAGCTACCACGTGGCTACTACCTATGCAACCTAGGGCACTGCTTAGCCTATTTGGTTACTTTGTCGTCTGCTCGTGGACGACAAAGACCGTTGCACCTTTGGCGTCTGCTAGCGGACGGCATAGCATGCCACGTGGCAGCACTTGTGGGCTGGCCTATTTGGTTACTTTGTCGTCCGCTGGCAGACGACAAAGGTGCAATGGTCTTTGCCGTCTGCCAGCGGATGGCAAAGCACGATGTTAACCCCCTAACGGACCTAACGTGCCACGTGTGCCATCTAGGTTCTTTGTCGTCTGCTGGCGGACGACAAAGACCGTTTCATCTTTGCCGCCCGCCAGCAGAATGCCAAGAGCCCTTCGCTGTAGCCTATTCAACCGGACCTGTTGCCATCTGCTGGTGGACGGCAAAGGCCTTTGCCGTCCGCCAGGCATGCCTTTGTCGTCAGCCATGGCAGATGGCAAAGTGCCTGATTCTTGTAGTGTCGGGTCCGGTTTTGGATCCGATAACCTATTAACAGCCCGGACCAATGTGGATTTTTGACGTGTAAAATTCTCATTGGCCGTAGGAAACACATGTTGGCTCACCGTTGGGACAGATGTCATCCACTCATTGGACTGGAGGTGCCTATGATACGTCGAAACGTTGCACGGCCCAACAGAGGCCCATTCCGGTGAAAAGGACGGCCTAGCTAAAGGCCCACCATGTTTTTTCAGAGACTAGTGGGCTCGCCCGTTAACAGCCTGCCATGTTTTGGGTGAAATTGAGGCCCATACCAGACCAGTCCCGTTCATAGCCTGCCGTGTTTTGGGCCAAATTACGGCCCATATCGGATCAAGCCCGTTAACATGCCACTGTTCTTTTGGGCGCATTCTTAGACAGGTTTGTATTTCAGCGTGTTAAATGCTCGTTCACCTGTTCGGCCCGATAATAGTTTCGGCCTGTTAGCGGCCCGTGGTGCATCTGGGACGTTGTCGGCCCGGTTTAACTTCAGTCCATTTAACGGCCCATGCAGAAACTAGGCTAAGTAACTTTAGGCCTCTGAACGGCCCGTAGTCTTCATGGATAAATTTCAGCCCAACTGGGCTATCAGCCTGTTAATGGCCCGTGTAACAGTTGGGCCTAAGTACAACCCGTCTTGAATCCGGCCTGCTTATAGCCCATCTGATAATGGCCCATGACACTTTTAGGCCTATGGCCCGCGTAGATATCGGCCTGCTTAAAGCCTATAATTTTATTGGGCCAAACATGCCCGAGATATATTTTGGCCTGTTAACTGCTCATCCTATTTGGGCCAAATATGGGCCTTAGGCAGTTTCAGCCTGTATTGACCCTTAATTTTTCGGCTCAACGCTAGCCCAATCTAGGTTTTAGCCTGTTAAAAGCCCATGGTATTCTCTGGCCCAGTTGGCCAGAACTTTACTCGGCCTGTTAAAGGCGGGAAACAACTATAGGTTTAGACATGCTAATGGCCCAAGATGACTATGGTCCCACGTTTTGGCCCATATGACTAATGGGCTGGCCTGAAGACCGACAACACTGAGATTCACTGAACCTTCTGGCCTAAATTACAGCATACCAACCAAGAATAAACCTAGACTATACAACAAAGAAATTACAGCATATTACATCCCCTCGGCATCAAAGTTCGCCGCCAGTGATAATAAAGGGCAACCAGATAGCAGATTACAATACCTGGGCAGGTCGCCACCACTGGAAGTTAACAGGAGGACAAAATAATAGACTGAACTGACATCACTTCAACATAGTTCAAGAAAGGTTAGCCCAGCCCAGGAGCTGCAGTGCAAGCAGCTTAGCAACTTGACGAGACTACGCTTCTTTGGCGCTCATATCCACCAACTTAAGCTGCATAGCATCAATAAACGTCATGTACTTATGGTTAATCTTGCATAGATATTGGAGTTCCAGTCGTATTTGAGCGAAAGCATGTATTTCTACTTGAATTTCAGACTGGAGAAGTCGAATAGATTCAGGTGGCAACTTCATCGAGCTTGTGTCACTGAGTAAGTTTGACACTACATCAAGATGTGACTTCGTGGTTGTATCCCTACCCTCAATATGTGTTGCCTCCTCCTCTAGAATATTTGTTAGAGGGACAAACAATGGGTTCGTCTTACTATCACTGTGGCAGTTCTTCCTAGCAGCAGTGTTGTCACCCTGAAAGAGAAACAAGTAGGTAGATAACAGGTTTTGCACATATAAGCATCAGCGCTATCAATTCATCTCATTTATTTATCAGAAATAAAGGGACACGGTTTAAAATAGCATTAACATAATAGGCATTATTCATAGTTAAGACGACAGGAAATGGCATTGTGCGAGAGCGGCCAGCTTCACCAGACTACTGGATTACAGATCAAGAACACAAGCATAGATGTAGTTCTAAACAACGTATCGGCATGAATGGTGAGTGTAGTGTCAACTTATACCATTTCAGATTGGTAAATAAAGAGACACGTTTAAATAACATTAATATAATATGGCATTGTTCATAGTTGATACATAGCATGATATGACATTGTGTTGTTGTTGGTAGTCTCACCACACCACTGGATTACAGATCAAGAACACAAGCATACACATAGTGCTAAAGAAGATAACTTGCTATGTTTAGTTTAATTTACATGGTACGAATAAGGAACTAGATTGTACAACTAAAGACTGAAATTGACAAGGACAAACTTATGTTTATGTACTTCCACTTTATAAACTTTGAACAAGCAATTTGACGCCATTGACAAAAATAAACAGTATTTGCACTGATAGCTATCCAAATATACATAACAAAGTTTGAGGGCTTGAGGAGGACAAACTTACGTTAGTAGTGAAGACATGCTCTATAAAGCCCTTGTCCATATTGATGGGGGGGGGGCAATTCAAGAAGTTTACCGCACACTCTTCTTCAAGAGTATTGCCTTTATTCTACACTTTGTTAAGAGTAAATATAGATGTGAAAATATAGGAACAAATGTCGATTAATTAACTTAAGATGTAGAGTACAAATGTAAATACAACATATAGGCCGAAGGCACCGACAAGAGCAATGTGGAGCTAAACTTCTTCAGTAACATTGGTTTTATTTAATATTTTGGCAAGAGTAAATGTAGATCTGATGTGTAGCAAAATGGAGGACAAGGGAAAATAAGCTAGAAAGTGTACATGAAGAACTAGATGACAAATATAAGTACAGTGATGAAGGACAACAAATACTTACAAGAACAATGCAGAACTAAATTTCTTCATAGGCCTTGGGTTTATTTTAAATAAGTTTAAGCATTAATATAGATCTGATAATTTGGAGCGAACAATGGATAAGAAAGCTATAATGTACAATGATGTCACATAATCCACCAGGTTTGAATGTAAGGACATCGATAGGACAACAGGTACACACAAGAGCAAAACAGCGACCAACATTGTTGCGATATGTCGGGTGCTATGTGATTTCTCCGGTAGCACCACCTTTTCAAGGACTTTGCTTGTACTCCTTCAAGTTCTGCAATCACCCTCCTCCTTTTGGATGTCTGAAACACAAGAACAACATTTGAATGGAAAAACATGGTAGACGGCAAATGGAATAGGTGTTGATAATGGATGGGCATGGCATCTTCACATATATCATGAGTAAACTAAGCAGATGGCGGTGCAACGAAGCAAAAGAAATGCAAGACACCTTATACAAGATATGTGCAACCAATAAAACCTTGCCAAATTAGAACAGACACCTTATTGGGTGAATAGGATAGGCCATCTACCTTTGACTCCTTGAGCACAGAATAGTCATTAGGATCGTATTCTGAGTACAAATCTATAGGTCGGGAGCATGTGGGTTTCATTGCATCCACAATGGACCTCAATCCCTTGATGCCAAGTTTGTTACCCATTGAACTATTCCGCAATATTCTTCTGATGTGCCATTCTTATATTCATTATGATTACGTACAACATCCGTAAAGCATGAAAACACAAATAGTAGTGAGATTATCTTTGTAATGCAGAGGATATTGTAATATAATAGAGGCTCCCTGTAAACCCTTGTGTGCTACCATTGGATTCTAATGAGAGAGCCCATGTGCACTATAATATGGTGAGTAGATTAATATAATCTGGCACAACTACAAAAAATAGGCTCCCTGTTGGGGGCCCCAGATGTAAGGATAGTTGGTAGATGATAGGTTCATAATATACCGTATAGAAATTTTATTGCCAAACCATGATAATGAGAGCGTAGAGCCAGTAGGCAGATCATAGTGTAGATAATAGGGGTACACCATAACCACCATAAATAAATCGGGAAAGCGGAACTGGCTGGAAAACATAGGCTTTTAACGCTACTAATATGCAGCCTATCGATCACCTACATGCCAGCCCTATTCATCTGAAGGCGCACAGCTGTTACTATCAGTTTAGTCTATCAAAGACCGCGCGGCTCCCACCATTTCCGGGGTATTATGGCGGACCAACTCGAAGTGCAAAATCATTTAGCAGAACCGGCCCAATAGAGGTGTCGACTACAGATGTCCCTGCTCCCCTTCCTGACAAGGAACATATTGTGCTTAGTAAAGAACAAAAGACGAACATGTTAAAGAACAGAACAGGAATCATAGTATTGAGATTCCCCTTCTTTCTATACAATGTTGGTTTCCCACCCATGATGAATCAGAGCGCCCAAAGAAATGCAATTCCAGAATGTCTCTCCATATGTGGCCACATGCATTTGGAAACTCAATTGGGAGAATTAGCTAACCAATTAAATGTGTGTCTGTTAGCTAATGTCAGTATCATATCACAATTTGTATTTGAAGAAGTAAGCTTTGGACTTATGATTGGTGTGTTGTTTAGCTTCAAGAGTGGACTGCTGCTAGTGTGACACCAAGCAGATATGCAGATCATAGTGTAGATATAACGGGAAAACCATAAGCATCAGGAGTAGAATCAGCAAAGTGGAACTTGCTGGAATATATGTGATAGTATTGCCGGTACGGCTAGAAAGGCTTCGGATACCAGTTCTCTTCACTTAAGGTGCGGTACTGTTAATATCAGTGTAACTCTCAAAGGCGACACAGCTCCCCGTATTTCCTTGCTAATCTTATAGGATTCAAGTGGGCAGGCCACTAAAATTCCTATTCCTATGTTTACAAAATCCTACGTATCAAAGAGGCCCAAAGAGTTCAAAGTGTCCATCACAACCGACCGTATAGACCTCTACATTTCAAATGTCCCTGCTCATCTTCACTAGAAGGAACATATTGTACTACTATCATACTCCCTCCGTTCCAAAATATAATGCTTTGTAGAGATTTCCAATATGGATCACATACAGATATATACAAATACATTTTAGAGTGTAGATTCACTCATTTTGCTCCGTATGTAGTCCATGGTGGAATCTATACAAAGACTTGTATTTAGGAACGGAGAGAGTACTTATTAAAGAACAACAGAAGAGGAGCATGCTAAAGAAGAGCAAGAAGATTTTGGATAATAAAATGTTCACTGCACCGTGCCCACACATGATGAACCAGAGCGCATTAAGAATGCAACTCCCTGTTGTCTCTCTATATGTGGTGCACGTGCTTTTCAAAAGTAAAGTAGGAACATTATCTGACCAATTAAACATTATCTGTTTTAGTAATATCAGCATCATATCAGATTCGTATTTGAGCAACAAGTTTGGAATAATGAGTGGCACGTTGTTTAGCTTGATAGATTCAGGAGCAATTCTAAGAAGCTATGATGATGGTACTGAATATAATGGCATGTCTGGATGCAAGTTGCGTGACTTTTGTCATTTGGGTCAGTCGACCATTTCAGGCGGTTGGATGAAGATCCTACTTCTCCTAACCATTCTTCTTCCTCGTCTCTGATTCTTCCCATACAGCACACCGCACGGCCAGCCGGCCGAACCACCGACCCCGACCCCCCACCCTCCCCTGAACCGCCCCCACTGCCTGTGTTCCTCCGCCACCCCCAC